>NC_142008.1:78076206-78377956 GCF_049901715.1 Pseudonaja textilis
GACTCTGTAAACCACTTAAGAGAAGGCTGTGAAGCGGTATAACTCTTAAGTGCTATTGCTATCATCATCCTCTTTTAACGACCCCATAATCCTTTGTGGGGTGGAGTGGACCTAATTCTTACTAACAGAGAAGAATGAACTAAGACTTGCAACAAATGTCAAAAATAATTTTTAAAAGTTTCTTTCACCATATTAAAACACAAGAAAAAGTCAAGGGAACCATCAGTCCACTAATGGGAGACAATGGTAAGGAAGTTACAGGCAGCAGAGAGAAAGCAGAGCTGGTTAATTCTGTATTGCATTTGTCTTCACGCAAAAATAAAACTAGGCCAAGCTACCAGAAACAGAACTGTAAACGACAGACTAGGAATACTAATTAAATTAAGCAATAAAATGGTAAGAGAACACCTATCCACTCTAGACAATTCAAACCATCAGGTCCTGATGGATTATATCCCAGAATTCTGAAGGAGCTGGAAGCCATGATCTCAGAACCATTGAACCATATCTTTCAAAGTTCTGGGAAAACCAAGCAACTACCAGAGAACTGGAAAAGATGTGGTTCCCATCTTCAAAAAAGGAGGGGGGGGACACCCAGGAAACCATAAATTAATTACTCTGATATCAATACCTGAGAAGAGTCTAGAAAAGATAAGCAACAAATCTACAAAAATCTAGAAACAAGCAAAGTTATAACTAGAAGCCAACAGAGGTTTCTGCAAAAACATATATCAAACAAATCATATTTCATTCTTTGACAAAGTTACTAAATTAATGGACCAGCAAAATGTTGTAAATATAGTGTACTTGGATTTTAGCCCAGCATTTGACAAAATAGACCACAACCTACTTCTTGATAAGCTATAAAAATGTGGGATAGCTGCCATCACATGGATTTCTAACTGGCTGACAAACCGCACTCAATATGTAATCCTCAATCTATATGGAGAGAAGTAAGCAGTGGATATCCCAGGGTTTGGTTTTAGGCCCAGTACTCTTCAACATCTTCATAAACAATTTAGATGAAGGAATCGAAAGGGAATTCATTAAATTTACCAATGACCCCAGCCTGGCAGGAATAGCCAACACCCCAGAAGATAGGTTCAAGATCAGAAGGATCTCAACAGATTGGAACACTGTGTCCTATCTAACAAAATGTAGAGAAAAGCAAGGCGAGAAAAACTAAATGTATAAGTGCTGATTAGGTGAAACTTCGTTCAATAGCAGTAACAGAGGGATTTGGAATTTTAGTGGACAATGACATAAATATAAGTCAGCAGTATGCAGCCACCACCAAAAAAAGAGTCAATCCTAGGCTGCATTAACAGATGGATAGAACGAAGATCACATGAAGTGTTTTATTTATAAGACTTTGGTAAGACCACACTTGGAATATAGCATTCATTTTGATGACCGCAACATAAAAAAGATCTTACGACTCTGAAAATAGTGCAGAGAAGAACAAAGATGATTAGGGCTTGGAGGATAAACATGAAGAACAGTTGCAGGAATTGGGTATGTCTAGTGAGAAAAAGGACTAGGAATGACATAGGACTGTTCCAATTTTTGAGAGGCTACAACAAAAAAGAGAGGTCAATTTATTTTCCAAAGCATCCGAAGGCAAGACAAGAAGCAATGAATGCAAACTAACCAAGGAAAGAAGCAATCTAGAACTAAGACATTTCCTGACAATGACAACAATCAACCAGTGGAACAACTTGCCTTCAGAAGTTGTGGGTGCTCCATAACTGGAGTTTTTTAGAAGAGCCTTGTTTGAAATGGTATACAATCTCCTGCTTGAGCAGGGGCTTGAATTAGAAAGCCTCAAATCTCTTTCCAACTCTGATGTTCTATGTTCTATGGCGAGCTTTTTCTGTACAATCCCACAAAATACATTTTGCTCGATGGAGTTAATTCCTTGCAAAATGAGTACAGTTGTTTTCTTTTAAGTGGTCTTGCTCTCACTTAACAATGAAACATTTTTTCAGTAACATACAGGTAGTCCTCTAGTTACAACAGTTCATTTAGTGATCATTTGAAGATACAGTGGTATTGGAAAAAGTTACTTCAGACTGTTTTTCGCACTTATGACTGTTGCAGCATCCTCATGATCAAAATTCGGACACCTGGCAACTGACTCATACTTATGAAAGTTGTAATGTCCTCGGTCATCTGATCACCTGTTGTGACCTGACAAGCAAAATTAATGGGGAAGCTAGATTTGCTTAACCTTGTTATAACTTAATACTGCAGGGATTCACTTAACAGCTATTGCAAGAGAGGTCGTAAAATGGGGCAACATTCACTTAACTTAGCCACAGAAAGTTTAGGCTCAGTTGTAGTTGTAAATTGAGGATTACCTGTATTTTAACTGAAGACTGATGAAACTTGCTTGCAAAACTGATTGTATTTGCATCTAATAGATAAGCAAATGACAATATCTAGATAAATTTTCTTTTATGCCTCTAGGGCCCCTCTACATTCGTGCTGAATTGGCTCCATTTTCTTTTCTAGACCCTCCAGTTATTAAGTATTCTCCAATGTTTGAGCATCATTAGTATTTTAAAAGTTGCTATTAAAGCTATGGAACTAATTGCGACAATATAAGTGCTGAATAGTCTCTGCAAACATTCCTTAGTGCAATTTGGCTACCTTTTATACCAGTTATTGCTTCCAGATTATCTTCAAAAGTAGTTTTATGTAAAGCACAATATTTAACTGCTTTATATAAAACTATTAATCTAGCAAGATACCCAGACTACTATGAACAGGCTATGTTTGCTCATTCCTTACAATATCAGTTATACTGCCTTATTGTGGCCAGAGACTCTTTCTGAAGAATACCAGTGACATATTTATAATCCAATTGAGTCACTTAAGCCCCCCCCCCCCCAATAAAAAGTAGGCATCTATATTGGGCAACAACAATATATGAAGATGCTAAAAATGGATGATAAATTTAGTGGCAACCAGACAATTGGTGACTGCTTGGGTCATTATTTCAGGGGTGTTTCCTTGCCAGAGTTCTCAGTGCCTTCCACAAAAAAACAACTTCTAATGTACTGTCTTCACCAGAAAAGTTGGCATATATTCAGAAACATATATACCTTGAAGATAACCCATGTTGAATTGTGCAGCATAGTCACATACCAGCACAGGAAACATTTAATGACATTTTATATTATGTCATAAACAGTTATGATAATTTTATGTCATAAAGGTTTTATAAAATTTGCCAAGTTTCAATTCATGGGAGTCATGGATTTTGGAGGTATTCTGACAGTCCATTTGAGTTAGTTCAAAAATCATTGTCCTATGATACAAATTTCACCCAATTAACGATTATGGTAACAAATATAGAAAAAAAACCACCATGTGTTTTATTGATTATTATAAGTATTTTTATTGTATCATTATTAACAATCAGTGAAACAGCTTGTCTCCTGGAATTGTGGGTGCTCCATCGCTGGAGATTTTCCAGAAAAGATTGGAGAGTCACTAATATAAATAAAAAAGATAATATATTTAATATAAAATTTTTAATTTTTATATTAAATATAAATTAAATATTAAAAAATTAATTTTATATATAAATATATATGTATGTATAGATAGATAGATAGATAGATAATATAATTTTTAATATAAAAATGGCCTGGTGGTCATATGGGCGGGTGGGCGTGGCCAAGCTGGCATCACTTCTTTGCCCTTGTTCCCTCTCTCTCATTTCGCTCTCTCTCTCTCAGTCCCCGGGAGGTGGGGGGGGGAGGTGGTGGGAATCTGACATGATTGGTCATATTGACTTTGCTGCGGAAGGTAAGCCGAAAGAGCAAAATAAGGCGGAAAAAGTTTTGAGTGCCTCCTCAGCCGTCTGGGGAGTGAAGAGGAGAGGGGGAAATTCCTAAGGAACTGGCCCCCATGGGGCGAGCTTCATTGATTCCGCCAGCACTTGCGGAAGCAGCCAACTCATGCCGCAGAGTTGCAGAAGGGAGAACCTCTTGGAGAAAAGTTCGTCAAAAGTAGCAGTCCTTCACACGCACCCCCTCACCCCCTCCCCAAATCATGAAGATCGCCAGGTTAGAGAAGGGCCCAGGGAAAAGGGCGATGAGAGGCTTTTCTTTCCTGGACTGCAATCTTTAGCACGTCGGGGTGTCAACTTTGCAGGGCTTTTTGCTTTGTTCTCTCTCTCCCGCTGCCGGTACAATCCCTGTTGCCCACGTGGGTGCGACCAGGTGGACGTGGGCGGAGCCAACCAGGGGTGATTGTACAGTTCGGCGAACTGAACCGTCCCTACCACCTGGTGCGAGGTAGTTGAATTTCACCACTGCTTCGGAGGCTTCAAACGAGGGGAGTGAAGGAGGAGGAGGCTTATAGTCATGGTTTTGATTATAAGCCTTTCACTCCCCTCGTTTGAATGCTGCCCCAGGCTGGCTGGGAACCAATTTGGAGACCAGTGAGCCCCGCCCGCTCTTGCCTTGGGGAAGTCCTCTCCCGGCCTTCAAAATTGGTTCCAAAGGCAGCAAGGAAGCCGCAGGGGGCTGCTGCCAGCCACGTTTGAATGTCGCTCCTCTAACTTGGGGATTGGAGAAGAAATGCTATTCGCATTTGCAATTGCATTAGCGAAGGGGTGGGGATGAGGGGAAAGGTTCCGCACATCGAGGAGATTGAGTGGCTGCCAGCGATGCCCTCGAGGGAAGATGTTGCAAGGGGGAGGCTCGACCCCCAAGCTTCTCTTCCTCCTCGCCAGAAGTGCTTATGAGCAAAGCACTCACCACCCTTCTGGTCCCTGATAAGCCACCTCCTTCCTGCTGAGCATATGAGTGCTTCCAGGGAGGAGGAAGAGAGGGTCAAGGCTTCCCCTCCCAACATCTTCATCTGAGGGCAGCTGTTTCCTGCAGCTCAGGAGGTCCATGCTCTTCCCGCTGCTGCTTGGCCTCCTTGATGTGCTGAAGCATGAGGCAGCAGGCATGACACCGGAGACTGCAGGATTGCTCCGCCTCCCTGCCTCAGCATGCTGCGGCATACAGTTTTTTCCCCCCATGCCATCATTCTGCTGAACACTTAATTCCCACATTTCTCATCTTTTTTCATTTTCTCACCTTTCCTACTATCTTCTATTGGTTTCTTATGATTTATCAATTGTTTGTAACTTATAATTAATGATTGTAACTATTATTATGACCTATGATCTATTCCTTGCTGTTTATTTGTATACCATGAGCTTATGCACCGGAGACAAATTCCTTGTGTGTCCGATCGCACTAGGTCAATAAAGAATCCTATCCTATCCTATTATTATCCTATCCTATCCTACCCAAATATAAATGTAGAATAGATAAATACTGTTTCATTTGTGTGAAAGTGAAAAGTTTCTTCACTTACAGAGCAAAAGAGCACTGCATATACTTTCATTATGTGTTCATGTTCCACTGTCACTAAGCAACTGAGAATCTTTGTATATATGAAGCCTCTTTCCTTTGGTGGATTGCCATTTTATTTTTTATTTATTTATTTCAGGTACAGAAAGAAGCATTACAGCAGTACTTTTTAAAAAACAATAGCTTCATAGTTGAGTCTATGGTTTCTGTTTTTAATGAAAATTATTAAATCAAGTTAAAAGTTAACCATGGCTTCTCAAGTCACTGCAAGACATTTTCATCCTTATTCATCCTTAAATCCAGTTGATTCACTTCACAAGATGCATCTAAACCAGCACAAAGATCTGTTGAAGAGAATGTATATGCCTTTTGTACGGGGACCTGAAGATAGGCATTTTTTTGCCTGTTTTGAAGAAAAGGATAGTAATGCTTTTCTTAAATCCAATCCTTTCCTTCCTCCTGAAGATAAAAGCTACCTTTTAGCACCACATCGGGATGATGTGCCAATAATCAACCCTTGTACAGGATTTCTGAGTCCAGGTGGTAAAGTTGACCGTCAAATTTCAGATAACAGAGCCTATGGAACCCTGCGAGATGGCAAAGATGCACATTCTTCACAGGAACCACCTATATTTTGCAGAAAAACCCAAGCTGGTGATAGAAAATCTTTACTGCTGAAAGAAATAAATCAGGATCAGCGGTGGAATTCTAGAGCAGTACCTGACATTTCTGTGAGATCAAGACTTGGAGGTAAATATCATTGCCACTACAACTGCCATTCAATATTTGTGTGCGTGTGTGTGTGTGTGTGAGTATAATTTTTTCTGCTCAATTACATGTAAGTTCTCAGAATTTCCTGGACAAGTCCCAGCAGTTTTCTTGACACAGTATTTCAAAAGTGAATTTATATTTGCCTTCTTCCTAGGACTGAGAGAAAATAACTGGCCTAAGGTCACAAGCTGCCTTTGTGCCCAAGACAGAACAGCAACTCACAGTCTCCCAATTTCTAGCCAATTCTCCTACAACATTTGGTTTAATGAAAAACAGCAAGTTGAGATTGCAATCAGAAACTGAAAGAACATGTAGAGAATTCGGTCAATTGCTCTATGTGGGAATCCAAATTAAAGTATGCATTTCAAAATGTCTGATCGGACTTTGCTTGAATTGATCTAGCAAAGAGAATCCACAAGTTATCTTGTAAGAAACGTTCATAAGCTTTCATTTATGAAATCTTACAATTTTTCTCCTTAACATTTAGCTGAAATCAGCCTTTCTGTTATATACAGGGATGAAAAACAATAGGCACGGTACTCTCTTTTTGTTACGTTCTTTCAAATATTGTAGAGTTTTATTGCATCTATTTATATATTGCTAAAATTCTTGTTGTCATAATATTTAACTGGGCAAAATATATATTTGTGCAACAATTTTTAAACTAGACTATTTTTGAACCAAGGCACCTAATTTACAGAATACATCCAAAATCTAAGACCCATGATTCCTAAGAGAATGAAATTTGGGGGAGTTGTGGCTGCTTCAGTGCTACAGTAGGCTGCTGCTGCACTGCAAGGCTGCTGCTACAGTCGCATACTCTTCATTTTCAACATTCTTTTGACAGTTTTTCAGCCAGTCTTGCAATCCATCAGCAATGACATATCTATCTGCCTGATGGGATGGGATAGGATGGGAAGGGAAGGGAAAGGAAATACCCTTCCCAATTTATGCCAGGCCCCAACCCCCATGTGTCACTACTGAATGGTGAATTATTACATAAAAATTATATATATTTACCTCCTGTGAATTATTGATGACCTTTCCCCTGCATGCCCTATCTGATCTGCACAGTATCTCTTGTACATCCCCAAGCACCCTTCCCAACCTAGGCTGCCCTCCCCCACACCACTACCCCTCACTTACCTGCTTAGCATTTCTGTCACATACCCACGCACCCTTCTAGCTCATGTGGCGCCTCTCAGACAATCCCATGTACTATTCCTTATCTGTACCCCTGTGCACCCCCTTGATACCTTCTTCACAAAACCACTTAGCTTTTTACTGGCCTTCGACTTCCAAACTCCTGCTGGCTTTTCCATTGATTTTTTTTTTCCTGTATCTTACTACAGGGTAAATAGGGAAACTAGCAGAAATTCCAGGAAGGGAAAGAAAGAATCAATGACAGAATGATGAGGGAGGGAGGAAGGAAGGAAGGTTTCTGATACTCCCTGCCAGTTTCCCATAAGGAAACTCAATAAGGAAAAAATCGAAAGTCATTCCCACTGCTTTTTTGCCACCCACTCACGGTCAATGACTATAAACAATCATTCTTCACATAATTGCATTATATCCACATTTATCTAACCTCCTGATTATACTCATGTATTTAAGGATGCATGTGCATTTCATTTCATAAAGTTCTTTGTATTTATTGCTGCCAAATTTATTCAGATAATTTATCCAACCTATCAAAAGCAACTCTCCCAAAGTGGGGGCTGAGTCAAGAAGTGGATCCAAGAGAACTTCGCTGTTGTGGACTTTCCATGACCTCCTTGCTAGCAGGCTGGCTCTGTCCAATGGCTGTCACACTTGACTTACCATGCCCATGAAAGCAAAACTTAGCCATGCCCATGAAAGCAAAGCAGGGTCAGAATCTGGCCCTTGACAGAGAAAATTTCCCAACCCTTGTGCTAGGGTATTTGTTATTCATATCTTCACATTTGTATCATCTGCAGATTTGATAAGCATTCCTTTGTTTCCTAGCTATGCCACTAATAAAAATATAAAGAGCACAGGCCCTGATTTTAAACTTTTGGCACATCACTTAATAGCTCCCTCCAATTTGGTGAGAAGAAGTTAGTAAGTTGATGGTTTTTGAGCCAGCTGTCTATCTGTTTATCTGTTATGCCATTCAGCCCATACTTAAGTGCTTTACTAATGAGTATAAAGTATAGAGGATACTATACTCTACACTTGTTAAAATAAAAGTTCCTAAAGTAAAAGTTATATGCATTTTCACAAAGTGTCCAGGAAATTACCCAATGAATAAATAAACCAAAATTATTTTTGTAAAACCTTTTTTTACAAGTTTGTGTTTGACTGATAATCATTTTTTCAGGTACATAAGGATTTATTGCTTTATGATCTACCTCTGGATTTTACTAGTTATTGATGCCAGATTAGCTAGTTAACAGTTTCAGCAATATCTTTGTTGTCCTTTTTGAAAATAAGGAGAATATTTGTTCTCCTCTAATAATTTGCCATGAGATCTGATTCCAATACTAAGCCAAATAGCTATTATCAAAATAATTATCTGATGCACCATGCCCCACTTTCAATCATCCATCTCCACCCAAAGAAAGCAGGAAAATGAAAGAGAGTGTTTCCATCACAAATTATCTGTTTATTGATGCTTCATTGCACATTGGAATACTTGTAGTTTTATCTTAACAGATAACAGATAGTCAGAGTTGGAAGGGACCTTGTAGGTCATCTAGTCCAACCCCCCACCCAAGCAGGAGACCCTACACCATTTCTGACAAATGGCATTCCAATCTCTTCTTGAAGGTCGTAAGTGATGGCGCTCCCACAACTTCCAAGGGCAAGCTGTTCCATTGGTTGATTGTTATCACTGTCAGAGAGTGTCTCCTTATTTCCAGGTTAAAACTCTCCTTGTTCAGTTTCCATCCATTATTCCTTGTCTGGCCTACAGGCCCTTTAGAAAATAGCTTGATCCCTTCCTCCCTGTGGCAGCCCCTCAAATATTGGAAGACCGCTATCATGTCTCCCCTGATCTTTCTCTTTTCTAGACTAGCCAAGCCCAGTTCTTAACTTTTCTTCTAGTAAGTATTACTCTAATGAGTTCAGAAAGACTTGGTCTTTCAATGAAGTCTGTCTAGATTGGTAGGAAAAAAAGTCTGACATGTACCATCCAAGATTTTTCAAATGTAATAGATATCAGCAAGTTCCTTCAGAAGCCTATGATGTAATTCATTTATCCTGTGCATATAAACTAATTCAAAGCACTGTATATACACATTCCTCATTTATGTTTCTGTCAGTTTCAAACTTCATTCCTGCCCCTTTATCTCTGCTAATGTTCTACCAATACTCTCTTGCTCATAGAAACTTTACAGTTCTAAACTCTTTTCTGGTATTCTTTGGTGATGTTCCCTTTTTCACTTTCACTTTCTTATATATATATTCTTTTGAGGGTTGGATGATACATTGTTATTTTGCTAGATTTTTTTCTGCTGTGTTCTATTTGTTCTTCCATGCAATTGTTTGCAATTGAAATTTTATTATTTCTGTTTCCAAGAACTTTCATTCATCATAGCCTCATTCTGCTGTGGATTCTATTCTATCATTGTGTTATTAAGTTTCTTTAACCCTTAGGTAGGCATTCAGTTATAGACAGCTTTGGTTTCTTTAGTATCATTATACAAGCTAATGAGTCTATTTAGCATATGTTTGTTTAGCTCCCATGGGAGTGAAACAGCAAATATTTTGATTTTGTTGTTATTGTTGTTGTCTTTTTACAGGCAAAACTTTGTCCTCTCTGCTTTTCAAATAACCACACTCATATTCAAGAGTGTTTTCTCTCTCTTTCCCCTCAAATATTTAGAGTCTGTTTTTTCTATGATTGCCTCAAGATCTTTTCAAATTGTACCAGTGGAGGATATATTCAGTATCTCTTATTTAAGATTTTCATTCTTGTTCAAGATTAGTTTTAGTTTCAGGGATTCTATTGGGAGTTTTGCAGTGATAATTTAGCACCAGAAAAATAAACACAGATGGCTGATGCTTCATTTAACATCTTTATAAACATAAGTAGATTTTACAAGCCAGTTGTAAATTTCTCCAACATGGAACAAACTCAGACAGAAACATGGTTGCAAGTTCAGAGCAGAGCTCCAGTCCTCAGCAAGCAAGCAAGTTAATTTCATCTTCGATAGACAGACTCAGAGCTCAATATAGCTGCAGAATTGCAGAGCTTAATATAGAGCCATGCCTAGGCTACTTTTAGTTTCAGTTTCCAAAACAGTCCTCATTGGCTGATTTAGTTGCTATGCCTATTCATTGGCTGACCTTGTTCCAGTTCATGAGTATACTGACAGATTCTATCCTTTATAAAAAAGTTACTTCTCTATCAACTTCTATTTGCAAAAATATGGCCTATATTTATAATATAGTGAAAATATGGCCACTCTACTTCAATTCTTTGACTTTTTTTTCTTTCAAGTATCACTACAAGCATCCATTTTCTGAAAATGAATGCCTTGTTTTTTTCAAGTATGAATGCAAACACACTACAATATTTTAGGTCATAACTGCAAATAACATCCATTCAGCCTCACCTCTTCCTTAATGCAAAGGTCAGGAACCTATAACCTATAGGCTAGATGTGGCTCTCGATCCTAAAACACCTGGCCTGTAATCCCAAAAAGAAATACCCTACCTTTCTCTACCTTTCACACAGTGATCCCAATAAAATAAATAAAGAATTTAAATTTGTAATTCTACCTCAGGCCCAGTGTAGGATTACACCATTATAATAAGTTGTAACAATTTCAATGATGTTATGAGCCAATCTATAAATGTGTTTTTGAGCCAATATATAAATATGTTTTTAACGTAGCTTCAAATACTGATATTTCCGCCCCCGCCCCCCTTCCTTATATAAATCATTTATTTCCTCAATCACAAGAGGCTCCCCAATTCTAATTGATTGGCTGACAGAGAGGGAGAGCATGGCAATAGTTAAATCAGGAGTTTTGAGAAGGAAGTTAAGAGAATGGTCCCCATCCACTCATGGACATGGCTGCTGGCATCTCTGCAAAAGATGGCTGCTGACTGTTGTGTTCATGTAACATCAACAGAATGCTTACATTTATTCACATTCTTTCTCAATTTAGCTATGTGTTGATTTGGGATTTGTTAAGGATGTCTCTTACCTTCCTTCTCAAAACTCCTGACTTATACTATCTAGTTGCTCTGAGTTTACTTATATTTTTCATAGCCTTATACAGTAAAAAGCTGTCAATCAGTTGCCCACAGTACTCAAAATATATCCTTTGCACTCAGCAGCTCTTTGTATAACTGATCAATAGTTTTTCAGAATAAGCAGCTCTCTAGTTATTCCCTTTTCTTTCTCTGCTTTAATTCTGTTGTCAGTAGCTTGGTACGATATATGAATCCACTCCTGAAGCAGCCAACTATAATTACTTCTGACTTTTCATTATTAAAATAATAATTCATAGATGTTATACATGGCATATTGTGATTGTCACTCATATAAAGTCCATTTTTGTATTCAGCTGTAATTTCAGTGTTGGGAATACTATTTAGTGAAAAATGTTCAACTTTTTTTCCAGGATGGACAAGTCCAGTAAAAGTCATACCAAATCCACCTAAAGCCAAAGAAAATTTTATACCTCATACATTTGTATTTCATGTGGACACAGATGTTCAGGTAAATTTCTTTATTAATGCTGCTTCAAATCAATAACATACATTATAATCAGAATAATAATAATCAAGCTAAAAATTATTCAGCCACTAGCCCCATCCCATCTTCAGACAGAATGGCGCTATAAATCGTTCTTGTTAAAAGATCACTCACCGAGTGCTTCAATTTTATATGCTTAATCTGATAACTACATTGTACATCTCCTTCTAGAAAGAGCACTCACTTTGTGGCTGCCTGTCATAGGACACAATTTTTCATATAGATGATCAGTGGTGGGATTCAAATAATTTAATAATCAGTTCTCTGCCCTAATGACTGGATGGGTATGGCTGGGTGGTCATGTAACTCAGTGGGCATGGCCAACTTGATTGGTCTCACCCTTAGGAAATTTCTCCTTAGTCCAACTTACTATAAAATAGCACAATAAAATAACACTGTTCCAATAGTTAGGATAGAATGAGAATTAGAATAGAATAACAGAGTTATTAGTCCAACCCCCTGCTTAGGCAGGAAACCCTACACCTCTTCAGACAAATTGTTGTCTCTCGAATCTCTTTTTAAAAACTTCCACTATTGGAGCATTTACAACAGAGGCAAATTGTTCCACTGATTAATTGTTCTGTCAGGAAATTTGAGGGGCTCCTACAAAAATGAGGGAGTCAATTTATTTTCCAAAGCACCAAAAGGCACAACAAGAAACAATGGATGAAAATTAACTAAAGAGAGAAGCAACCTATGACTAAGGAGAAATTTCCTCAGGGTAAGACCAATCAACCAATGGAATAGCTTGTCTGCAGAAATTATGGGTGGTCCATCACTAGAGGCTTTCAAAAAGAGTGAGGGAAGTACACCCCAAAAGGACAGAGGCAGGAACCACTAAAACAATACAGAAAACTTAAAACAGTCATTCCCCCCCTTTTTAAAAATCAACCCCAAAGCAAATGCAGCAGCTGAGAGGGAAACTAAGACCAGCAACTCATGCTAATTGAAAGCCTGGGTGTAGTGCCAAAAGCCATTAACCCTGCCAACTCTATTATTCTATGTTCTCTATGTTCTAAATTGGGTGCCTCACAGCAGAAGTAATACAGCTGATTGACCATATATGCATTAAATTCATAGCCTGTATGATCAAGCTGCATTGTTGTCCCCTCCTGTATCTTTTCCCCAAGGAAGAAACAAGAAGTAGCCAACACTGCAGCAACTATAAAAGGTCTTGGGGAACTCCATGGAGTATCAGCTGATCACAGAAGTGTTACTTAATACTCTTTATAAAGAAAATGTTTGTAATCTTGTCCTTCTTCCTGAAGGGAAGAGGTTAATCCCATTGCTAGATGTTTCAAAGTATTAAGAACCTTATATAGGAACAACACAAGGAGATAGTGAAAATATTTGATCATACAGAACAAAAACTGAGCAATATTATACAAGGGACAATGAGCAAAGACCAGGACAATGAGCAAAGAAAGGAGCCATCAGAAGTAATGGAGGGAAAATCAGAACTGAGAAAACAGCAAAAAAAAGACAACAAAGAGTTGTTACTGTTGTGGAGCGAAGGAATAGACGAGGCTTAGATCAGAGCATACAACTAACAGACTTTATTCAGGGAATAAAGGGTTGTCGCGTCTGCTAGCTAACAAGGCAGACTGCAAGCGAACAACGGCTGGCTCTGCTCGACAGCCGGCTTTTATAGCCGACTGTCAAACGGAGCCAACCAATGGGAGCCGGTGATGCTCCCGCTCAAACAGCGGACCTGGTTGGGAACTCCAACCAGTCCCAAAGACATAACACTCCTCCCCCCTAGCTGGGCACACGCATAGTCTTTGAGGTATGAGGGTGGACTTCGCTGGCGACCGGAACGTCGTAGCTCAGGGAGACTGCTGGTGGGCAACGAGTCCATGGAGCAAGACTCCGAGGTCGCCGGGGTGTCATCTAGGCTTGGCGCTGGATCCTGGGAATGCGAAGTCTCCCCTCGTTCGGGCTGGCTCGGCAGAACGGCTCAGTCTGGATGGTTGGTGTCTCTGCCGGGTGGATGTGATGGAGATTCGGGTCGGCAGTCCGGGTCCGTTCTCAGCTCACTCTGTTCGAATGGGGATGTCCGGTCCCTCAGGAAACTCCCTTCTGGAACCTGGGCGAGGACTTGAGGGCTGGTTGGTGGATTCGGCTCACCTCTGGTCAGGTCGTTCCGCCGCCTGCGTAGTTGGTCCAGGTGCCTCCGCCACACGCGACCGTCCTCTAATTGGACCCGGTAGGATCTCGGACCGGTGATAGCCACGATCTGTCCTGGCACCCATAATGGATCCCCTGCATAGTTCCTTGCAAAAACTGGGTCCTGCAAGGCAAAGTCTCGTACCTGGCTGTCCGACCCCAAGGGGGTATCCGGGCAGTAATGAGGGTGCAGCCTGTCAAGAGTAGTCCTTAAACGTCTCCCCATTAAGAGTTCAGCCGGGGATTTGTTAGTACTTGTGCATGGAGTTGTATGCTGGCTGAGGAGAAAGCGGGACAACTTGGAATGCCAGTTTTCCTGACCGAATCTGGCTAGTGCCTCCTTTGCCGACCTGACCGCTCTCTCCGCCATCCCATTACTGGCGGGGTGAAAGGGGGCCGTGAGGACGTGTCTGATGCCCAGATTCGTGACATACATGCTAAATTCACAGGACGTGAACTGCGGCCCGTTGTCGGAGACTATCGTGTCTGGAAGCCCATGAGTTACAAAAAGTCGGGTCAGGGCTTTAACAACTGCCTGTGTGGTGGTCGTGGAAGCAAAGCAACGTCTATCCATTTAGAGTACGAATCCACGACCACCAAGAAAGTTTTGCCATGCACAGGCCCGCCAGGTCGATGTGTAACCGTGACCATGGGGCATTGGCGCTTTCCCATTTAGTGGGTGAGGCTGCTGGTGGGGCCGCCCTAGATTCTTGACAGGGTTTACAAGAGCTTACCCACTCTGCGATCTGATCGTCCATCCCGGCCACCATACGTAACTGCGAGCCAATGCCTTCATTCGCACGATACCCAGATGGCCCTCGTGCAGCACCTTCAATATGGGTACGCGAAGGGCGGTTGGGATAACGACTCTGGTACCCCACAGCAGGCATCCCTGGAGTTTTGATAATTCCTGTTGACGCGTTTTAAATGGGACAAAATCAATTGAACACTTTGTATCCGGCCACCCCCTCCCCACTCAGTCCAGAACCTGGGCGATTATTTTATCTTTCTTGGAGTGTGCCGCGATGTCATCTGCATTCACAGGTAGCTTAAGTTCGTTGACTTCGAAAATTGCGTGCACCGGAGCTGGGTCCTCAACCGGGGTCGGCAAAGGGCAGCGGCTGAGAGCATCTGCGTGGCTTAAAGTCTTACCGGGGCGATAGACCAGCTTGAACGAATAGGCCGCCAGGAACAATGTCCATCTAGTCATCCTGGGGGACAGCACTTGTGGAGTTTGTCTGTCCCCTGATAAGAGCCCCCAAAGTGGCTTGTGATCGGTAATGAGTTCGAAATGGTGGCCAAAAAGGAATTTGTGGAATTTTTTGACTGCTGCTACTGCAGCCAGAGCCTCTTTATCAATCTGGCTGTAGTTTCTTTCAGTCATGGAAAGGGTCCTGGAGAAAAAAGCAATTGGCGCCTTGGTGCCATTGGGGAGTCTGTGACTTAGGACAGCTCCTATCCCGAAGGGGGATGTGTCAGCGGCCAAGACCAAGGGAAGGCGTTGGTTGAACTGAATTAAAACAGCGTCAGAAGTGAGCAGAGATTTGATCTCCTTAAAGGCATGGGATTCTTTGGGGCCCCAGTGCCACGGAGTGTCTTTATCTAATAACCTGTGTAAAGGTTCAGCGATTGAAGCTTTGTGTGGTAAGAATGAAGCGTAGAAATTTAATAAACCCAGGAAGGCTTGTAGTTCCATTTTATTGGTAGGTGTGGGTGCCTCGTGGATGGCTTTTACTTTTGACTCCACCGGGTGGATGCCTGAGGCGTCTAGTCTATATCCTAAAAAGTCCACTTGTCTAGTGGCGATGGTGCACTTCTCCCGTTTGAGTTTGAGCCCATGCTGTCTAAACTTCTCCAATACTGCCCTAACCCTCTGGAGGAGCTGGGGCCTGTCCGTAGCTGAGACCAAAATATCGTCAAAGTATGGGACTACTCCTGGAAGACCTTGGAGAATTCTCTCCATTAGTGACTGAAAAATTCCTGGGGCTACGCTAACGCCGAATTGGAGGCGTTTACACCTGAATGCCCCTCTATGGGTTACTATGGTTTGTAAGTCTGCTGTGTGGCTGTCGACAGGAACTGCTGATATGCCTGTGACATGTCTAGCTTGGCAAAAATGGTGCCGGGTTCGAAAGTGTGCAACAGGTGCTGGATGACAGGAACGGGTATGCGCTAACCTGGAGATAACGGTTAAGGGTCGTCTTGTAATCAGCACAAATTCTCAAACTACCGTCCTTTTTGAGTGGGGTGACTATGGGGTCTCCCACTTGGCGAAATCTGTGGGTTCAATTACCCTTGTTTGAGAAGTTTGTCCAATTCGCGTCTAATTTGGGGCGGATAGCGAAAGGCACTCTACGGAATTTCAGGCGGACAGGAACTGCCTGGGGGTCTACGGAGAAAGAGATGGGTGTGCCATTGTAGCAACCCAGCTCGCTACTGAAAACATCGGAATAGTCAGAGAACAATGTGTCTACATCAGAAGTTGAGACAGCATGAATTCCTGTTATGCTAAGGCCAAGAGAGGGAACCAATCTAACCCCAAAAGACTAGGGAGGGTACCATGAACCACCACTAAAGGCAAATGGCCTTTGAAGGTTTGGAATTTAACAAGGAACTTGCCTTTCCCAAGGACAGGGATGTTCTTGCCTTGATAGTCTCTCAGGTGAGGTGGCACTTTTGCAGCTGCTTCCTGGTCAGTCTGGGTTGAATCTTTTCAGCGTATCCCAGGAGATGATTGAGAGCGCTGAGCCGGTGTCCACCTCCATGGTGCAAGGTTTACCTTCTAGGGAAAGAGAGAGTTTAATTTTATTTGGAGTTTGGGAAGTGTGGTTGGCGTGGTAACACGTGTAACAGTCTTCTACTTGCCTTTGGAGGCTAGGATATGAAGCAAACTTCTGGGGAGGAGCGCGTGCTGCCTGGCAGACTCTTGCAAGGTGACCTTTCTTGTGGCAGTTTAGGCAACTGGCGTTTCTAAACCTGCAAGATGCCCGGGAATGGGAACCCCCGCAGGTTAGACACAAAGGGATCTGTTGTGGGCCACTGCTGCTTCTCTGCCTCGCTCCTACCTGTGGCTGTTTCAGTTGCTTGAGGCGGTGGATGTCTGAAATTTCAGAGGGGTCGGCTTCGCTCATTACCTCCTCTGAGTGGACGGTGGACGTACAAGGCTTTGGTGTGGTGCCCTGAATCTCAGCTGCTGACTGGATGGATAGTTCAGCAGCTAGGGCTTCATCCATCGCTTGGGGAAGATTTAGATCTTTCCTGGCCAGCAGACGACGTTGGAGCCTCTGATCTCTTACCCCGCAGACGAGTTGGTCGAGAAGCATGTCGTCTAAGTAATTCTTGAATTCGCATTGAAGAGCGGCTGTTCTCAGGGCGGCCATGTACTGGTTGATGGATTCTCCCTCGGCTTGCTTCCTCATTCTGAACGCGTAGCGCTTTGCGATCTGGGAAGGTTTAGGGGAGTAGTGGTTCGAGAGCGTTTCTTGTAGCTCACTCCATGGGACGTTCTTGATATCACGTGGTGCAAAAAGTGCCGTGGCAGTGTCGAAAACTGCAGCCCCGCAGTAGCTAAGGAAGTACGATTTCTTCCTATGCTCCACAGCGTCGGCTAACCCAATGGCATCGATGTAATGGCTAAAGCGGTTTTTATAGGAGTCCCACATCTCCTCGTTGGGTCTGAATGGTTGAAACGCCGGATTGGCGTTCATCTTGGGCCCCTCGGTGTCGTCGGTAGACCGGGCTATCTCTCAGGTTGGTCGTGGCCCTGGGGCTTCGCTATCGGGCGTGCTGGCGGTTGTGGCTACAATGCCCTCGACTCGCTCCGTGACTTGGCCCTTGCAAGAGCAGCCTGCGTTGTGCTCTCTGCGCTCGTTTTCGGCGGCAGCTAACAGCGCCTTAACTGACTTCAGCTCAGTGATAACAGTTTTGTATTTCGCGCTCTCTGGGGAGCGTTGGCGACTGTGGCTACAGTGCCGTACTTCGCTAGAGTAACTAATTCAAACGACAGCGGTTTGAATTTCACGCCCTCTCGGGGGCGTGGGCGGCTGAGCTTTCAGCGCCGTGACTTCAGCTCTTTCGCAGCGGACGAGCTTGAGCTTTCAGTGTGAAGTGGCTGCGGTTCAGCTCCGATGCTTCGCTGGCGTGACTTTCAGCTTTTTTGAATTTGAGTGCTTCTGGCTAGCCTGCGTTCACATCCCACCTTCGTCGCCAGTGTTGTGGAGCGAAGGAATAGACGAGGCTTAGACCAGAGCATACAACTAACAGACTTTATTCAGGGAATAAAGGGTTGTCGCGTCTGCTAGCTAACAAGGCAGACTGCAAGTGAACAACGGCTGGCTCTGCTCGACAGCCGGCTTTTATAGCCGACTGTCAAACGGAGCCAACCAATGGGAGCCGCTGATGCTCCCGCTCAAACAGCGGACCTGGTTGGGAACTCCAACCAGTCCCAAAGACATAACAGTTACCAAAATTAATAATGATTAAGGAATTAAAACAGGAGGGAAATGTTCTAAAAGATTTAAAAAGGGAATGGGAGAAACAGGAAGATATCTGGGAGAAAGAGACAGGATAGAACAGATAGCTTTAAAATTAGACAGTGGGAAAGGGTAGAGAAGGGAGGAAAAGTTAGATTGCAGAATCAGAATATGGAGCTAGAAGTAGATGAAGTAAAAGATTTAAGAGAAGAGCATGAGCGGCAAGTCAAAAATAATTATAAAAATTCTGATGCCAACAAGAGACGATGGATAAAATTATAAAAGATGGTAAAAGATCTTCCGCGAATACATTTAATAAGCATAGGGGTATTAATATTAGACATATATAGGTTGGATAATTACTTTGTATGTAGTGTGATAGACATTAGGATAAACTTATGATAAATAGATATGAAAGAGTGAAATATGGGAATTATGAATAAGAATTAAGTACTAATTAGAAAATTAGAGATTGAATGATGGTATTATTAAATATGCATAAAATATGAGTAGCAGTGAAATGACAAAATTGAACAATGGGTGATTAGATAATGAAAGAATATATATTAATGTACAGTAAATATATGTATTAACAGTAGAAACATGGATTGGATGATTGGTAAGAACATGAATAGATGTATTTTAAATGTTTAAATGATTGTGATTGTACTAGAAACGTATATTGAGACATTGGTTAATGGAAGAAAGAAGGGTGAAATTTTAATATAAATTGTTGGGAAGATATCAATAAGGGAAATATGATTAAGAAGGCACATCTTTGAATATTACAATGAGATAGGGGAAAATTAAAATAGAGATAGAAATAAGAGGGGATATGTATGTACATGTGTATGTATGTAAGAACAAGAGGGAGGTTTAGAAAATGAAGGGCAGAAGTATAAGGTATTTGTAAACAATATGAAATAATGAAAATGAAATATAATAATTGGAAGTAATAATAATTATGTTTATTTGTATTAAAATGTATGATACCCAGGTATCACACCATTCACATATTGATATGTATAAAGAATATAAAATTTTAAAAAATGGATATCTAAGAACAAAATGAGTTTTCATCCAAGATAAAGAGTTCTGAAGAGGGATGTTGTCTCAGAATAGATAAATTCTAGTTTAATTATATCTATGCCTATATATATAGCCAAATTCTCATCATAGGAATGTATGAAGATCTTTTCTGCATTTGATAAAAACTTAGCCTTAAGCCATGTAATGCAGTGGCAACACTGTCCTCTCTTATAATTTACAATAGAACATAGGATAACAATGTTGGAAGGGACCTTGGAGGCCTTTTAGTCCAGTCCTCTGCTTGAGCAGGAGTGTCTATACTATTTTGAACAAATAGTTGTCTAATGTCTTCTTGAAAACGCCCAGTGCCGGAGCATCCACAACTTCTGGAGGGAAGTCTTTTCTATTAATTAATTGTTCTCACTGTTCAGTAAATTTCTCTACTATTCTCAGTTGGTGTGAAACTGAAAGAAATGTTTCTTAGACAAACGTTTCTTCTTTCATAAGATATTCCACTTGGAATGTGGTTCCTGTTATGTCTGTGGAACTGGTTGGAGTTCCCAACCAGGTCCGCTGTTTGAGCGGGAGCACCAGCAGCTCCCATTGGTTGGCTCCGTTTGACAGCCGGCTATATAAGCCGGCTGTCGAGCAGAGCCAGCCCGTTGTCGCCCGCTGGTCTGCGAGTTAGCTAGCAGACGCGACAACCCTTTATTCATTGCAATAAAGCCAGTTACTTGTACGCTCTGGTCTCATGCCTCGTCCTTACCATCGCTCTACAACAGTTCCCTTTAACATAAGGACTTGTAGGTTTTGAATAGTTGAGGAAGTTTATATATAAGATGGCCATGAAGAAAAAAGACAGACTTATCTGTACACACTTTAAAAATGAGTATGTATGTATAATAGATATTTGGGGAGGGGAGGGTTATTTAATTCATGATTAATTCATGATATCTTCCCTTTTACATTCCCCCCAAAATAAATGAGAGCAATGACTAAACTTTGTGAGACATAATGTGAGAGAAGTTTGACAAATGAACGGAAATGGCAAGATTCTTTTAATAGGAACAAATTATACATATAAAATACATATACAATTACTGACATATGATTATGCTATAAATTATATTTTAGCAGATATTTGAACTATATACTCTTGGCCTGTAGTTTGAATATATAAGATTCAAACAGAGGTTCCTAGGAAGGGTTCTTTACAAATTGTAGACAACAAGCACAAACATTTAAGTATGAAAATAAGGCAATTTTTTAAAAATGGGAGCATTCATCACATTGTTACCTATAATAAAATCCTGACAACCCAGCTATTGAGAAATTTAACATCATAGACATGATTCCCATTATATCTCACTTAATTGCCTTGAAGTCTTTCTTGTGCTAACCATTGAAGCACACAAAATCAGTTCTCTGCACTTGCTCTGGAACAGTAATAAACAGGCATCCCAAGGTTGCTGGAAATGCAGATTTGCTTAGTGTTTGGAATTTTATGAAGAAAACACATTTGGAAATATCTGCTCCTATGAAATCTTAGGTGAGTGGCTTGCATTAAATGGTATACACTATACAGCATATGTTCTGTGCTAACCTCCTAGTTTTATTGATTTCAATATATCCAGGCTTCATTAAGGCACACAAGCAAAATGCTTTACATAACAGAAAGTATTCAGACCCCCTTCACTTTTGTCAATTTTGTTATGCTGCAGCTTGATTCTACGGTTGTTGAAATTCATTTTTTGTCATTAATCTATACTCAGTACCCCATAATGACAAAGTGAAAGCAAAATTTTAGAAATGACTGTAAATTGACTAAAAAGAAAAAATGGAAATATTACATTGGCCTTTATATGGCCTTTGCAGCTCTAGAAAGTAAGGTAAAGCATAAAAATTACTATTCACTTAACAATTGCTTTGTTTAATCTCCACATTGCTGGTCCCAATTGTGATTACTAAATGACAACTCTCTATATTAATATGATTCCCATACAAATCTCTAAGATAGTCTTTCTACTAATATTCTTCTCCTTCATTTCAGTTTCATCCCAAATAATTTCTTTGTGTCTGCTTTTCAATCTATTCATGCTGCTGGATCTCATTATATGGCACTTGTTATTGCCAAAATATGTTTTCCCCAATAAGTAGATCTCCATTCTTTTTCAAAGATCCGCTTGATATCACCAAAAATAATCTGTGCAGAACTGCTCTTTATTCTTTTAGTCTTAAGCAAATCAATCAATTACACTTTTAGATTTATATCCATTGCTATGGTATTAATGCACACAAATTGATTTAAACTTTCACTACATATTTGAAACAAATACCTTTTTCTGAGCAGAAACTCACATTATTATTTTTATTAATTCTTAGGACTCTGAGAGGTCCATTCATTTTTTGGTACTTTCTCATCTTATTCACACCTACTAAACTATCTCCATATTGCATTCATTTAAAATGTTGCACATCCACTGAAATATAACATGCATTTGTCACCAACCTATGGATTACTATTTTCATTTAAAATGGTTAAACTGTAAACAGTAGTTTACATTGCATGAATTAATACTTTCTGACAAACATTTTAGACTTTTCACTAATAATTAAGACTACCCATTGCTATGCCTACATGATTTAATTGGCTCCACAACTTTGACAAAATCAAGCCACTCTCATTTATTCATTGCACCCATCCTCTTACGTTTCACAAATACAATATTGTGCTTCTTTTATTTTCATCTATTCATTAATTTATGTTCTTTGGCTTTTATTCTTTTGATATGCACTGCAGGATTCTTACTTGAATATAAGCAATTAAAAGATCATGCCATTTCTCCCATAGCTAATATTGAATGTATAGCCTAGAGTTCTAACAAAGATAGCCACGAGAATCTGGTCCCTGAGCTCTACTGAAGCAACTTTCAGATCTGTAAAATAGTGTTCTAACATAGATATTGCTTCAACAATATTTTTTTAGAATTATTTTGAGAATTCATTATGGAATGTATTTATTCATTTATCTATTTATTTATGCACGTTTATATGCTGCCCATCTCACTATCAAGTGGCACTGAGAGTGTTAAGTTCGGAGGAAGGAGAGACTTAGCCAGGGCATTACAAGCAACAAATACTTTTATTAATAATAAAGGGTTGATTGAGCTCGCCCAGCCGGGAACGGGCTCAAGCAACAACCAGCGGCTAATCAACCCCGCAGCCTGCTTATATAGCCGGCTGCTGGGGTGGTCAGCCAATGGGGAGAAGTAACGCCCCCACAACTGGAGCGGACCTGAGTGGGGACTGTGGATAGTCCCAGGGACATAACACCCCTTCCCCCAGATGTGAACATGAGTAATCGTCAAATAAGCCGGAGGTCTGTGCTGGCGCTCTGAGCGCCGTGAGCTCGGGTGCGTTGGCCACTGGTCCAGAGCCCGATAGAGATGGTCGAACTGGTGAGGAAACACGGGCATGCTCAGCGTACTGCGTTGGTAACGGGGTAGAACAGTCGACTGGCAACGGTGTGTCCTCGTAAGTTGGTTCGTGTGACATGCCCTCTGCGTGGTCTCTGTCTGGCTCCTCGCTCAGTGATACACGTGGAGGTGGTGGAGTATCTCCCGGGCCGGTTGAAGGGGTCTGGCTTGGTGCCTGTGTGTTGGGTTGTGCCCATGGTTCTGCGCAGGGTGTAGTGACTAGGCGCTTACGGCTGGTCCAGGTGTCTCCTCCATATGCGACCGTCATCTAACTGGACTTTGTATGACCTGGGACCGGTGATGGCAATGACCACTCCAGGGATCCACAGTGGGTCTCCTGCATAGTTCCTCGCAAGATGTTCTCCTGCAAAACAAAACCTCTGCTCCCGCTGAAGAAGCGAGGGTGAGTCAGGGCAGTAATTAGGTGTAGTCTATCTAACACGGTTCTTAGGCGTCTGCCCATCAGTAGTTCGGCCGGGATTTATTAGTGACTGTGCACGGGTTGCGTGTTGACCCAGCAAGAAACGGGATAGTCTATGGTGCCAGTCTTCATTTCCGAATCTGGCCAATGCTTCCTTTGTGGTTCTAACGGCTCTCTCCGCCAACCCGTTGCTGGCGGGGTGAAAGGGAGCCGTGAAGATGTGACGGATGCCCAGGTTTGCGGCGAACGGCTGAACTCTGTTGAGGCAAACTGGGGGCCTTTGCCCGAAACTATGGAGTCTGGAAGCCCGTGGGTCACGAACAGGCGGGTCAACACCTTGGTGATGGCTTGAGTGGTGGTGGTGGTGGATAGTTGGGCCACATCAATCCACTTAGAGTATGAGTCCACCACCACCAAGAACATTCTGCCGTGAATTGGACCCGCTAAGTCAATGTGCAGTCTGGACCAGGGTGCGTTGCGCTTTCCTCACTTTGTGGGGGTGGTGATTGGAGGGGATGGTCTAGACTCCTGACAGGATTGACACGAGCTTACCCATTTGCTGATGTCGTGCCGAGGCCAGGCCACCACACGTAGCTGCGTGCCAACGCCTTCATCCTGACGATGCCAGGGTGGCCCTCGTGAAGTGCTTCCAAGACTCGGGTGCGCAGTTGGGCCGGGATGACCACTCTGGTGCCCCACAGCAAACAGCCCTGCAAACTGGATAATTCTTGTTGGTGTATTTTAAAGGGTGTGAATTGCTAGAAATACTCGTGCCCGCCACCCCTCCTCACCCAGTCCAGTACCTGGGCAACCGTTTTGTCCTTTTTGGATTTGGTGGCGATGTCGAGGGCAGTGACCGGAAGGTCGAGCTGGGTGACCTCAAAGATTGCGTGGACTGGGGCCGGATCTTCAGCTGAGTAGGCAGGGGCAGCGGCTGAGAGCGTCTGCATGGCTTAAGGTTTTTCCTGGGCGGTGTATGAGTTTATACGAATAGGCTGCCAAGAATAGGGTCCACCTTGTCATTCTTGGGGACAGCACTTGTGGGGTTTGTTTGTCGGCCAGGAGACCCAGGAGAGGCTTATGGTCCGTGACTAGTTCGAAAGAGTGGCCGAAAAGAAATTCATGAAATTTCTTAACTGCTGCTACGGCAGCTAAGGCCTCCTTGTCTATCTGGCTATAGTTTCGCTCTGTTGACGAGAGGGTTCTAGAAAAGAAAGCGATTGGTGCCTCGTAGCCATTTGGTAGTCTGTGGCTTAAAACAGCTCCAATCCCGAAAGGGGATGCGTCAGCTGCCAACACTAGTGGAAGATGGGGTCAAACTGAATAAGTACTGCGTTAGAAGTGAGTACTGATTTGACTGCGTGAAAAGCAGTGTCTTCCTTGTGACCCCAGTGCCAAGGAGAGTTTTTATCTAAGAGCCTGTGGAGAGGCTCAGCTACTGAAGCTTTATGGGGCAGGAATGATGCGTAAAAGTTCAATAACCCCAAGAAGGCTTGTAACTCTGCTTTGGTTGTAGGTGTGGGTGCTTCATGGATTGCCTTAACCTTGGACTCCAGGGGTGAATACCTGAGGCGTCAATTTTATAGCCCAGAAAGTCTACCTGTCTAGTGGCAATGGCACATTTCTCCCTTTTAATTTGAGCCCATGCTGTCTAAACCTATCTAACGCTGCTCGAACTCTCTTGAAAAGTTGGGGTCTGTCCCTGGCCGAGATTAAAATGTCGTCCAAGTAGGGCACTACGCCAGGGAGACCCTGGAGTATGCGCTCCATGAGGGACTGGAAAATGCCCGGGCAACGCTTACGCCAAATTGGAGACGCTTGCAGTGGAAGGCACCCTGTGGGTGACGATGGTTTGCAGTTCAGCTGTTTGATTGTCAACAGGAACTGCTGATACGCTTGAGACATGTCCAACTTGGCTAAAATGTTGCCGGGTTCAAAAGTGTGTAATAGATGTTGTATTACAGGGACTGGGTAAGCACTAACTTGTAAAAATTTGTTGATTGTGGTTTTATAGTCCGAGCAAATTCTCAGACTGCCATCCTTCTTGAGGGGGGGTGACGATGGGCGTCTCCCACTTGGCGAAGTCTGTTGGTTCAATGACCCCTTGCTTCAATAACTTGTCTAGTTCAGCATCCAGTTTAGGCCGGATGGCGAATGGAACTCTGCGGGTTTGAGTCTAATTGGAACTGCCTGGGGGTCTACTGTGAATGAGATGGGGGTGCCGTTATAGCATCCCAGCTCATTGCTGAATACGTCTGAGTAGTCAGCGAACAAAGAGTCGGTGTCAGAGGTGGAGACAGCATGGATTCCTGTTAACCCTAGGCCGAGATGGGGAAACCAATCAAGCCCCAGTAGAGAGGGGAGGTTGCCGCTAACTACCACTAGAGGCAGGTAGCCCTTGAAAGCTTTAAATTAACATGGAACTTGCCTTTGCCAAGTACCGGAATGTCCTTCCCCTGGTAGTCCCTCAAGGAGAGCTGGCACTTCTGGAGTTGGTTTCTGGATAGCTTGGGCTGTAGCTTCTTGAGGGTGTTCCATGAAATAATTGAGAGCGCTGACCCCGTGTCAACCTCCATTCGACATGGTTTACCTTCTAATAGGACAGAGAGCGAGATTTTACTAATGGCATTGCAGGTATGTTTAGCAAAATGGCGAGTGCGACAGTTTAGTACTTGCCTTTGTGGACCCGATCGTGAGAAGGAGGGCCCCTCTTGCGTGGGACAGCGAGCAGCCTGGCAGACTCTGGCTATGTGCCCCTTTTTGAGGCAATTGTTGCAGGTGGCTCCCTTGAACTTGCAGGTGGCCCTTGGATGAGATCCGCCACAGGACAGGCACAGGGTGATGTGTTTAGGCGGATGGCTGCTTTCTTGCCTGGCTCCTACCTGTGGTTGTCTGGTCTGAGCAAGGCGGTGGATGTCGGCCTGGTCGCTGGAACCCTCTGTGTTGACCACCTCTTCTGAATGGACGGTGGCAGCGGGTTGTTTGTGCACGGGGCCTTGGATTTCCGTGGCTGATTGGGTAGCCAACTCTGATGCCAAGGCTTCCTCGACGGTTTGGGCGAGGTTGAGGTCCTTCTTGGCCAACAGAAGTCTTTGGAGATGGAGGTCCTTGACCCCGCATACGAGCTGATCGAGGAGCATGTCATCAAGATAGTTCCCGAACCCACAATGGAGTGCTGCAGTCCTCAAGGCTGCCATGTATTGATTGATAGACTCTTTTTCAGTCTGTTTCCTCATGCGGAAGGTGAACCTCCTGGCAATCTGTGAGGGTCTAGGAGAATAATGGTTAGTGAGGATTTCTAATAGTTCAGTCCAGGGACGTTTTTAACTCACGTGGAGCTACCAGGGCTGTGGCCGTGTCAAAAACGATGGCCCGCAGTAGCTCAGAAAAAATGATTTCTTCCGGTGCTCCCCGCATCAGCCAGCCCAATGGCGTCGATATAATGACTAAAACGGTTCTTATATGACTCCCACTTCTCCTCATCCGGTTTGAACGACGGGAAGGCTGGGTGGGAGTTCATGATGAAATCCTCGTTTGGTGACCTGTTGAGAAAATCTCTCTGGGTAGCAGTAGGAAAGGTTTTTGTGCCTGCAATAGGCTAGTGACTTCAGCTCTGGAGAGGTGTTTTTACAACTCTCACTTCTCTCTCTGGGACTGCTGGTGTTTGGCTGCAACGGCCGATGGCAGCGTTTTTTGAATTTCGCGCCTGACTTCAGCTCACAGCACCGTACTGTACTAGACGGGGAAATTCAACTGACAGCCGTTTGAATTTCCCGCCTTTTAGAATGAGCGGCTGCGGCTGCAGCGCTTCACTTCTACTGTAGCAGGCTAACATAGCGGCTGCAGGCGTCTCTCTTGCTTTCGTTAGTTCGCTGACCGCTTTCTCTCTGGCTGCGGCTCAGCGTTCGCTACAGGCTTAGCAAACGATTACAGCGTTTTTCACTTTCACTCGTCGCTTTCGTTGCCGGCTGATCGCTCTCTCTCTAGCTGGGATCAGCGGCTAGTGACTCAGCGGTTGCGTTATGCCTCTGGAAAGAATCCCATCCTCGTCGCCAGTGTTAAGTTCGGAGGAAGGAGAGACTTAGCCAGGGCATTACAAGCAACAAATACTTTATTAATAACAATAAAGGGCTGATTGAGCTCGCCCAGCCGGGAACGGGCTCGCAACAACCAGCGGCTAACCGAACCCCGCAGCCTGCTTATATAGCCGGCTGCTGGGGTGGTCAGCCAATGGGGAGGCAGTAACGCCCCCCACAACTGGAGCGGACCTGAGTGGGGACTGTGGATAGTCCCAGGGACATAACAGAGAGGCTTACCGGACAAGTGGTGTGAACCAATCCCATTGGAGAAAGATAGTTGCCATAAATTGGCAACCATACAATTTGTGCAACAGTGGTGTTACAAGTGCCATCCTAGAGGCCCTTAAAAATGCCGCCGCTGCTGCATTCCGAAATTTGCATTTCTTCCTACTTTTTAATTCTCCCAGAACTCCTTGGAGCTTCTTGGAGAATCAAGATGCATCCCAGGCTGCATGTAAAAAAGAGGCTGCAAAAGGGACAATCTAGCTAGTGCTTCTGTCATTTGTAAAATCCTGGCAGCAACTAAGGCCTCAACTAAGTCACTCCACTCTGTCGAAAACTTCAAACTTCTTCTGGAATCCAGCCATATCTATCATTTACCAGGCAAGGTACTAGTTTGATCACCTGGTAACAGATGGTCTCACTGTGAGGAAGTATGAGATGGGGTGACACCAGTGAACTGAAAAGTGGTCAGAAAGTAATCTGACAAAGCAACAAACTAATAGCAATGTCCTCCAAAATCACATTACATCTAAACTGCCCTGAAACAAAAACAATTCTAGTCTCCAATCTCCAAACCTAATTGGGTCCTAAGGGCAGTTTGACAAACAGCAAAAAGTTTTCCAATCACCCAGCTTCTGCCCTAGTCATTTGCTGCATAAGTTGTGCTCTAGCTGGCTGAATTTTTTGAGCTGAACTTTTTCCTCTGTTCCTTAATGCAAACAAGCTGCAGAAATATTTCCTTTCCTTTGCTTGTTTTCTTTCCTCTACTCTTCATCCTGACAGTCAAGGTAAGCAAGTTACAGATTTTGTCACTCTTTTTCCATGCATGCAGTAAATTTAGCAAATGAGGTCTTTAAAAGGGATCAATATTGAAAGGCAGAGGAAGAGAATTTAGTGTCAGCATCTAATGTGAGGGGAAAGATTAACAAGTCTGTCTCCTGTTTTCTTTATTGAAGAAATGTACATTTCTGGGTACATTTCTTCAATAGGGAAAGTATAAAGCAAGGGAAAGGTTTTGAGAAGCTCCTCCTGAAGTTGCTGCCTTTGCCTGTAGGCAACTGGATTCTCCAAAACCTAGCAAGAGCAGGAGTAGTTTGCAGGCTCTTGACGGCCAGCAGATCAGAGCAGCAGCTGCCATTTCCATAAGAAATTGTCAAAATGCATTAAATGATGGGTGCTTTCAAGGAGTAACGGTGAGCAGGGCCATGTGCTGTAGAGTCCCACAAGGACAGAATGGGGGAGAAATGTGCTGGAGCATCGCTATGGTTGGTCATAAGGGTAAATGACCTCAGGGTGCTGCAGCCACTTTGAAACGGGATCATATGTAAGGTTTTTTTTTGGGGGGGGGATCTGTCATGATTTCAAACACCTGTTAAGTGACCTCTCATAGTTCAAGGGCTACCTTTATATTTAAAAAATGGAGGAATATGCTGATGAAGAGTTAATTAAAATACCACGACAATTTGAGCACTGCAAATTAACTCTCTTGTTATTTTTCCTCTATCCTTTTTAAAAGCACAAAAGCAGGATTGGAAGTAATCATATGCATACATACTTGAAAAAAGTCTGGAAATATTCAACTGAATTCTAATCACTGCATTATTTTCTATATGCTTCATTTTGTATTTTCTTATTAAGTCAAGTGATACTTCTTCTGAACCCTCCAGAGATAAGAGAGCTTGGAAGTATATGTATACATCCACAACCCAAAGGTGAGTTTCTGTTTCTCTTAAGAAAAATGTGATGATGCTGTGTTTCTGTGTTCCTCCTGTTACTGATCATATCCATTGGCAAAATGCTTTATATCATATTTCCTGATGAGGCTAATAATACAAGTACATTTCCTTTAAGTACTGTTTATTAATTACAACAATACAGCTACTGGTTAAGTGGTAAAAGAAAGGTCATAGGATAGGAATTGATCTTAGAGTTTTATCCATCTGTAGAGTCCTTCCCAAAGACCTGGGATAGGCGGAGGTGGATGTTTAGCGTTATTAAAAATATTATGCAGAATGTAAGCTGTTCTGAGAATAAAGCTGCCTTTTGCAATTAACTGATAGTGATTTTGTCAATGCCAATAGTATTCAAGTGGTGCTCTGTTGTTTTTGGATTATATGCAAGGTGCCTATTAGAACATAGAACATCAAATAACAGAGTTGGAAGGGACCTTGGAGGTCAACTAGTCCAGCTCCTAGCAAAACCAGGAAAGTCTATACCATTTCAGACAACAGCTTTCGAGTTCTCTTCTTAAAAGCCTCCAGTGATGGAGCACATACAACTTCTGAATGCAAGACACCCTACTGGTTGATTGTTCTCACTGTTAGGAATTTTTTCCTTAATTCTAGGTTGCTTCTCTCCATGATTAATTTCCATCCATTGGGGTGGGGGTTTCTTGCCTTCTTGTGCTTCAGTAAATAGTAAATAGTCCTTCATCTTTGTAATTGCCCCGCAAATACTGGAACACTGCTATCATATCATCCCTAGTCTTTCTTTTTACTTAGACTAGTGCACAAATTCCTTCAAGGTTCTTTGTTTGTCTTAATCTCTAGCCCCTTAATCATCTTTGTTGGTGATTACTATTGGTATTACCTTTGTGTTCTTTTTCCAGTCATTCTGTTTTCAGGTCTTTGTAATTTGGTATCTTCTCCATATCTTTCTCTTCTTTTCTGATGTCTCTAGGCACTGCCACATCCACTATCCAATTTTTTTTGTCTTTCTTTTTGGCAATTATTAAGTTTAGAGTGTTAAACGACAGGTAAACATTGGTACGGATTTAAAGTCCCAAAGTATTTTAGCTTCTTCATTTTCAATTACTTTTTCTATTTTATGATTTTACCAGTTGTTGTTGTTGGTGGTGGTGTTATGATTTAGATTTTTAGCCCTCTTTTAAAATGAACTCAAGGTAGCAAACATAGATAGTACTTCTTTGGTTTTCCCTGTTAACAACAACCCTGTGAAGAGAGTGATTGGCTCAAAATCAGTGTTCCCATTCCAACTCACTCTTAGCTTTCTCTCATTCTTAAATATGAGCTTTCTATTTCTCTTTTCAGCCAGTCATATTCCCTTCCCATAAAATCTATCTATTTTAATCTGGACAAAATTCTTTATCTGGTTATTTATTTGAATTTCATTGATTTCTTTATAAATTAGCTATAATAAAAATCATTCTTTTTTCTTTTAATGAGCATTCTAGAGGATATGAAGAAGTTCCCTGGGATAATATGTTATCTCCCAAAGTCAGGCCTGCACATTCAAAATTACAACCCATGCTGGATATTTCTACAAGCAAGCGATATGAACCATCAGAAGAAATAAGCCAAGTCTGTGAAGTCTATTTTATTATGATTATGTGAGATAAACAAACACAGGACTAAAGTGCAGTGGTAGATCACATCTTTTATTACCCCAAATATCTTCAGGTTGAGCCCCTTGTATCTTTAGCTATGATGAGAAACAATGTCTAGCTTGGCCCAGCCCTGACCCCTTTAGATGCCTGGAGTATGGTGGCAAGGCTAGGAAAGGAGTTCTCTTCCTTGAAATGAAGCTTCAAGCAAAATAGAAAGCTTAGGTTTTTATTTAGCCTATGAGTATCCACAATTTGGCTTCTCTGAATGTCATTTAATGAAGTGAAATTGCTTTATGCTGCATATGAAGTATGTAATATAATAATGTTAACAATCTTGTCGGGTTACAATAATAGCTGCCCAGGCTGTCATGTAGCCCATAGGATATGGGTTGGACAGGTCTGCTTCGGTCCCTGTCAAGGTCATCTGCTATATCATTTCAGCTACTCTGCAAGAAAAAAACCAGGGCAGACATAATGTTAATATAGAAATACTGTCTTGCTAGCTTAATGCCAAAGTCTATTGGCATAGTACCCATGCAAACAATTTCCTTTTATTTATGAGAGGAAAGGGATTTCTTTGGAATAAAACTGAGTGGAGGGGATATTCCTTACTAACTGTTAAAGGAAAACCATCAGCTGATGATTGGCTATAGTTCTCTGTGCTCAACTAATAGCCTGAAATGCAGATGATAATTAATAGGAAATTCACAGTGAATTCTAAACACTCCCAAGTACAAGAAGTAGACTCTCAAGTAGAGATTGCTTAACTTGCAGAAAAAGATTTCTCCTTCCCTGCCTTTAGTTCCAGCATTACTCTATAGAAGAGAATTTATATTAGAATTAAGAGCTGTGTTGTTGGTGACACAGTGGTTAAATGTGGTATTGCAGGCAAACTCTGCCTACAGCCTGGAGTTCAATCCTGATGGTGTTTGACTCAAGTTGACTCAGCCTTCCATCCTTCCGAGATTGGTAAAATGAGAAGCCAGATTCTTGGGGGCAATATGCTAACATTGTAACATGTTAAAGCACAATGGGGTGGTATATATGTCTAAGTGCCATTGCTAAGATATATGTCAGCTCCTCCTCAGTGACTCATCAAGATTATAGGGCTAAAATTCTCATCCTGCCCTTCTGGTTTATTGATTGTACCTATTATGATATTTTTATTCTTCCTGTTTGGAAGAGTTTGCACAAATAGTGTGCAAATGATTTTTTTACCAAATGCCTGGTAACTTGAAGCTGTAGGAAATGAGCTATTATTGATAAAGTATTTTGCTGTGATGAAAAATGCAATGATGCAGTATAAATTGTAACGATAATTGTAATATATTAAATCACATTGAACACCCCCATACACACATGTTAATTATCATGCTAGGTTGTTGGAGGTCTATGGGATAGATTTCAAAAGAGAATGCTTACAGTACCACACAGGCCAGTGAACTTGTGAGTTCCATTTTTTTTTAATAATTTGAGATTAATTAAAATATTGTATGAATTTGCTTCCTGTAATTTGCTTTGTATAATTAGAAGGTTACACTTTTAACAGTCAGGTATACCTTTTAACTTTAGAAAGTTGACATTCTTTTTTTTTTTAAAAATCCCTGATATATTAATGATTTTAGAAAGTCAGTAATCAAGTCATCTCAGCTCATTAGTCTCCTATTTATTTTAATGGCTTCAGTGCCTGTTCTGCTGGCATGTATAATTGATGAACTTGGCATATAATGTAACGTAATGCCCACTAGTTCATCTGCCAATGATTATCCTGATTTCTGCAGATTATTGGTTACTGGAATGGTTGATGCTTAATGCAGAAACTGCAAAACACTATATGACATCACAATTGTAGTCTTTCATCTCCAGATTTCCCAACCAGCTACTCCCTTGCAGCAATTTTCCCCCTTTCCAAAAAGGTTATTTAATTAGTTGTTGCTTCCAGTTCTGGTTGATACAAAAAAAATATCAAATTTGTCTTGTAAATTAGTCTGGACTAAGTTTGGGAAGATTATATATCAACAGACCAATGAGAATAAATAAAGGAAAACAACTATTTTACTGTTCTTCCTACTAGATAGTTAGGGAAACTGACAGAGGATTTCTATTTCAACTCATTACAAAAAGAGAAAGGTCAATATTTTTACCCCATGTAGTCCTTGATTTATACAACAATTCATTTAGTGACCATTCAAAGTTACAAGAAAACCAGAAAAAGTGAGTTATGACCATTTTTCATACGATTATTGCAGCATCCCCATGGTCACATGATCAAAATTCAGACACTTGGTAACTCACTCATATTTATAATGGCTGCAAGGACACGTGATCACCTTTTGTAACGTTCTGACAAACAAAGTCAATAAGGGAGCCAGATTCACTTAACAATCATGCCATTTAATAACTGTGGCAAAAAATATAAAATGGGTCAAACTTTACTTAACAAACAGCAACAAAAATTGCGGCTCAATTGCGACCAGTCTCTGACTACCTGTGTATTTTGCTGATGAACTTGTAAGAAAGAAAGCTTACCAGTGAAGAGATTAAACCAAAGTTCCAATGTTCCTCTACTCCACTAGGGAAACAGGCAACTCAATAATCAGGGATGAAATGAAGAGCAGCAACTTGTATCTGGAGGGTGGATACCTCCTCTTCCTCATAGTGCATAACAGCCAATAAATATACAATCAGAATGTAGAGCGCTGGTTGTGCCAGCAAAACTTGGAAAGCAATAGATAGAATCACAAAGTCATAGAGCTGGAAGAGACCTTTGAAGTCCAATCCCCATGCTCAAAGCAAGAGACCTTATACCAGCCTTGACAAATGGTTCTAAAGCTGTAATTTCTGACAAAAAAACTGGTGGGCACCAGGATAAGCTAGATACATGGATGGAACAGAGTCACAGGGGGTAAAAGGCAATGACTTCTAACATTTTAATTTCTAATAATAAAGACTAACACAGCATTGTACCATCAAAATATTATTTTGTATATTGTATGCATTGTGGAATTCCACCCACTCATTGCTATGTATCCTTCATGCCTTGCTCGTCAAGAATATTTGTTTGGGCATAGCTGGAAGAATCTGACTGAAGTCTATTGCTCTTTGCTCAATCAGTGTAATATATATAATTGGGCCATAAAAGTTATATTTCACAGAACACAATTTCATATTAATAGTAAATTTAAATAATTTAAGCTATGTTTAATCTTTGACAGCGTTAGCCCAAGTTCCCGAACTCAGCATCTCCCTTCATACACGTAAGTTATAATTCGTTTCAATATGTAATTTTGAGCTTCAATAGAAAGGCTATTTGATAATCTCAGATTACGAGGCACTATGCAGCAAGATATAAAATGTAAATTGTCTATATTTGATAAGAAATATAACAATACAATATAATAATCAGCTGTTAAGATGTAAACTACAAAAGAGCATAACTTGCTGAAAGTATTAAATAACTATTGTAAATGATTGGAAGTTGGAGTTTTCTAGGACTTAGTTTCTTATATTCTTTTTATTGATGTTGAAAATTCTTATTGTAAATATTCTCATGACATGACTACTCATGGAGGAGCTATGGAATAAGAAAGGAAGGTGATTGGCAAAGAATGATTCAGTAAAGTGTCTGCTGCTAATGCTATTTCTCTCATCAACTTGTTTAAAACTCAGTTTATGAAATTGCTGCAAAACTATGAAGTTGCCACGAAGATTATGACATTTGACGAATTTACTGAGCTCTATATAGGACCATGCACTTTTTCTGAATTCTCTATTTGTGATAAAATCCAGAAAATCATGGTCAGCCAAAATGTCTACATCCATGTGACCAAGAATAGCTTAATAGCCTGTACAGTTATGTTGGCTTGATTCAACCTGTCAATTTCTCAAGCCTGAATATAAAGGCCATGGGGGGAATTAATTCACCCATTTCCTATTTTTTTTAGCTTCCCTAAAATTTGTTCCAAAAATATTTTGTGAGGGTTTGCTATAAGCACTGTTGAACTTTCTGTTCATCCTGGAAATTATTGTTTTTGGACAATTTAGTTATGTTAAATATGTTTTATTTTTTCATGTTCTCATTCAAACAGAGGCTGTATTGGTTCAGAGAATTTTGAGGATCTAGACAACCCTTTTGTTGACTTAATTACCTACAACCGAGTTCATACTGCAATACCGCACTATGTGAAATCTTCACAGTATGTATATATGTATATTCTCCTTTATGTATCAATTAATGGATAAGTTTTAATTGAATACCATGAAGGGTTCTTCATGTTATTATTATCAAGTAGGATTTGAGTTATTTGGAGATACAGGATTATTCCTCACTGGCTTGGGATGTGATTCATAGACAGAAAAACTATTATGCTTACAATTTTTCCTTACATGGAAGCAAATTCCAATCTAGAATGCTGATATTTTGTCTAACTATAAATCTGTTTGTGACATTTCCAGTAAAACAGTTTATAGTAGAAATATAAGATATGCAATTTATATACTATATAGAAATGCATATGTCCACATATGACCTTATATAAGTCATGGTTGAGGAGGGTAATATAATGGTGACACAGAGGCAACATGGGATATTAATGCTAAATATATAATCTTAATCTCTCAAACAAAATAAACCCATTGTAGTAGTAACAGAAAGTAGTAGAAGTAGTAGAAAGTAATAGAGGATACAAGGTTGACACAGTGGTTAGAATGCATTATTGCAGGCTAATTCTGTTGACTGCCAGCAGTTCAATCCTGACAAGCTCAAGGTTGACTCAATCTTCCATGCTTCCAATGTTGGTAAAATGAAGATCCAGATTGTTGGGGTAATATGCTGACTCTGTAAACTGCTTAGAGAGTATTATAAAGAACTATGAAGTATCATATAAGTCTAATTGTTTTGCTATTGCTATTCATATCTTTATGTGATTCATGTATTTGGGATATTGAAAGAAACACTGCTGAAAGGATATTTTGTTTGGCCAGACATAAGGTTTTCCTCTTATCAGTTTGTGAAAATATACTGAGAGCTATGGAACTTTGAGAATGTTCATCACGTGTTCAACAACAATTTTTCACACCAAATCAGATATATTTTAATGAAAACCCAACAAATTATTTTTTCATTCAGCTATATCAGTAATGACTTCCCCAATCAAGCACTGCCCCCAACTAATTTTAAGTAATCATTTTCATGTGAGATATGCTGAAGAAAGTTGTGATTTTCCTCACAAATCCCATTACTTTGACAAACTTAGGCAGCAATTTCTAAAACTAATATGACAAATCTGGGACAGTGAAAACTCTAAGCTCCCCCTGAAGTCAGTTGGAAAACTGAGAACTCCACTAAGTCACCATGCTAAGCAATTTATTATAAGATGTTTAATGAATTTGTCCCAGTGGGATGCTAAATTTGCCCCAGTGGGATGCTGAAATTTTCAAGGCCTAGTGACAAATAATGGCAACTCCAAATCATGTGAAATAGTTGGTTCATTTAAAGTGGGGGTCCCCAAACTTGGCAACTTTAAGACTTGTGGACTTCAACTCCCAGCTATGCTGGCTGGAGAATTCTGAGAGCTGAAGTCCACAAGTCTTAAAGTTGCCAAGTTTGGAGACCTCTGATTTTAAAGGTTCATTCATATGTTTTCTTTCTTTTTTCCCCTTTGCTTCTTACATCATAGTTATAGCTATATGCTGTATAGTTTGTTTGAATGCTACTGTGATTTTTAAAAGCTCCACTACTTTTTTTTAGCTTTGATTATCAGTATATCTCTGGTCCCAATTCAAAGTGCTGATATGATGAGAACAGCCTAAATAGTTTGGGAGAAGGCTACCCAAAGCAAAGTTTTTTCCCCAGTTTTACCTATATTTACGATAATTTGTGCATTTTAGGTGTTCACCAAGGCAATCATTTTCTTTTCCTAAGGATATTAGCAGCCATTTTAATGCTTTTAAAATATTTTTATTACTAGCATTATTGATGTGATTTTTATGCTAGTAAAAGATATATGATTATTTGTGGAATCTGCGCATAGATAGTTCTCAACTTATGATCACAATTAAGCCTAAAATGTCCATTACTGAGACATTTGTTACTTAACAATAAATAGTACAATTTTTCTTGCCACAGTTATTAAATGAATCACTACAATTGTTAAGTTGTAGTGATCATAGTTGTTAAGTGAATCTGGCTTCCTCATTGTCTTCTCTTTATACAAGATTGCAAAAGGTGATCACACCTGATTGCAACTGTCATAAACGTGCCAACCATCCAAATTTTGATCATGTGATTATGAGGATGTTGCAATGGTTGTAAATGTAAATAACAGTAATAAGTCACTTTTTTCAGTGCTGCGTAACTTCGAATAGTCACTAAATGAATGGTTGTAAATGGAGGGCTACCTGTATTTTTCCTAAACAAAGCATCTTTATGTTAACGTGCTTATATATTAGTTGCCACTAGAGGTCCTCTGAACATAAATCTTCAGGGCTTTGCAAAAATAATGAACCCTTAACTGAGCACTTACTAATGATATTGTAACGCTTTCCTCTGAATGGCACTTGAAAGTGTTCATTTTTTGTGAATGAATGCTGTCAGAGAAATTTAATAATTGGCTCACTATAACAAACAAATTAAATACAAACTACCAAAACAAGGGGTCCTTTGTATTCTCTGGGCTTGCTTGATTTCCTGCAGATGTTTCATTGAACAGAGGACATGATGAAAACTCTTTAATTTCACAACATATCGATAGTCTTAACCATAGTTTCAATGGGGAAAATCCTAGACTAAGGTACGTCCAAAAAGTGCCAAGGAATTTCTAGAAGTCTGGCACTCTGACAAATTACTCATCAATAAGCAAATAAATATTAACAACATCTATGTGCTATTCAAAAGAGACAATCAGTTGTCCAAAAAGGGAAGAAAAATACCCAAATACCTCTCCGCCAGCAGTTGGCACACAGGTCAGCATAGATTAACTCCAAGATTAACATGAGACCAACAATCAAATAAACAATACTTCAATCAAGAAACTGTCAAAGAAGCCAGCAGTCCAACCAAAGAACGTCAAAGACTATCCCCAGCAACACTGACAGGGCAAGCCACTAGACTATAAACTGACAGCAAACCACATTCCTTAGTAACACTGATGATGTTACTGAGTTTGGATAATGAAATGTCTACAAGAAAAATAAGCAAGCTCAGAGAGCACCAAAGACCTCTCATTTTAACCCTGAGGTACAAATATTATCCATTAAAAATACAAAAATACTTTGCTCCATTTTACTTTTTTCAAGTTTAGATCAAACACATCTTTTCTTGGTTTAAACCAGGAGTCTCAAACTCAAATGAAAAGAGAGTCATATTACGCAAAATGTGCTAATTGGTGAGCTGCTTTCATGTACATGTAAACATTTAATTGAATTATAAACAAATTGAAACCAAAATATTTATTGGAACATAAAGTGTAATAAAAATAAATATTACTATATATATTTTGTTCTTGCTATGGCAAATGGCCCTGTTTCCCTTTGCCAAATGACCATACAATTTATCCTCCAAGCCAGAACACTTTTGAGCAATAGAAGTGATGAAATAAAATAAAATTATATAACTTTAAAAACTGTTTATTTTTCTGTTTCTCACTGACTTTGCTGTCTATCCCAGAAGCAGTCCAGCTTTCATTTTTCATGTCATCAACAGACAGATAAATTAATTGGATCGGGGAAAACAGGAGGTGCACAAGCTGGCACCCTGAGGAAAAATAGAGGTACCAGGCATCCTTTCCTCATTATTACCTGCTCTTGGGCAGTTCCACCTTTCTGCCCACCGATGCAAAGACTTGCAAGGTACAGATTTTCCTTTTCTTCTGCAGTGCCAGCTTCTATGCAAGCAGCACTACAGAAGAAAACTTGGATCTATGAGGAAGAAAGCAGTAGAAAAAAAGTCCCCACGACTCAAAAATCTAGGTTCATAGTAAACTAAGACATACTATTTGATCAATCAACCAACATTTTGCTTACCTGGCATGGAAATGGGCACAGTGTGGACACACAGAGAAGCTGGATTCATTGGATTCTGTCTTTGAGACATCTGATTAAGATGTGATAGTAGTGACTATTGCTCATATTATAAAACTTTGGTATGTTTTAGGGCAGAGGTCCCCTGTTGAGTAGCCGGTGGACACACGAGGCAGACATGGGACTGAAGGCTAACATTGCTTTATTCAAAGCATAATGGGTTGCCGCGGCTGCCCAGGCTGGGTTGGCAGCCCAGCTGGCGACAACAGCTGATGCCGTTTGACAGCTCCTTTTATAGCCAGCTGTCAAACGGCATCAACCAATGGGAGTGATTGGCGCTCCCGCCAGAAATGCGGACCAGACTGGGGACTGTAGTTAGTCAGGGACACAACACCCCTTCCCCCTGGCTAGGGACATGGGCAGACCTGCAAATAGGCCCCAGTGCCAGGGGATCCCCAGCTGGGGTAGAGTCCTTTGCCCCCGGGATCATCCGGGCAGCTGCAGGGGTGCAAGTCCGATCAGCAGGAGCCTGCGGTGGTCCAGGTAGGTTTTCCCCATTTGGTTCGCTTCGGGTATTTCGTATGGCTGGAGTGGTAGACCGGGCCGTTTGGTCGGGAGTCCATGCGTTTTGTTGGTAGACCGGCTCTAGGCGTTGGCTGAGTAGACCGGGCCCTTTTGCGTTTGTCGGATAGGCTGAATCTGCTTTGTTTGCTGGGTAGATCAGCTTCTCGAGGTTTGACAGGTAGACCGGGCCGCTTGGCTGGGGATCATTGTCGAAGGCTGGGTAGGCCGGATCATCTCGGCCTTTGGTGGATAGATCAGCTCTTGTGGGGTAGACCGGCTCGTCTCGGCCTTCGGCATATAGATCAACTCTCGGGGATGGACCGGCTTGTCTTGGCGGCTTTTGGAATGGCGGCAGTAGTGCCTGTGGGCGGCGTCCGTCTCCTCAGCGAGGAAGGCTTTGAACTTCGCGCTCTTGGTAGCGCCAGTGGCAGTGCCTGGCGGGCGTTTTCTCCTCAGCGATGGAGGCTTTGAGCTTCGTGCTCTCGGTAGCGCCAGCGGCAGTGCCTGGCTGGGGGCGTTTTTCTCCTCAGCGATGGAGGCTTTGAGCTTCGTGCTCTTGGTAGTGCCAGCGGCAGTGCCTGGCGGGCGACGTTTTTTCTCCTCAGCAAGGGAGGTTTTTTAAAAAAAACTTCGTGCACACAGAGGTCATCTGCGGCTCGTGACTTTCAGCTCTCAGCGGCTTCAGCTCTTTTTAATAGTGACTTGCTCGGCTGTTTCAGTCCGGTTGCCTCTCATTTGTGCATCCCACCTTCGTCGCCAGTGTTGAGTAGCCGGCGGACACACGAGGCAGACACGGGACTGAAGGCTAACATTGCTTTATTCGAAGCATAACGGGTTGCCGCGGCTGCCCAGGCTGGGTTGGCAGCCCAGCTGGCGACAACAGCTGATGCCGTTTGACAGCTCCTTTTATAGCCAGCTGTCAAACGGCATCAACCAATGGGAGTGATTGGCGCTCCCGCCAGAAATGCGGACCAGACTGGGGACTGTAGTTAGTCAGGGACACAACATCCCCAATCCCAGTTTGTGGACTGGCACAGACCCATGGCATGCCAGAAACCAGGTTGTACGAACAAGTAAAGCCCATCCGCAGGATGCAAGGAGCACTTGAAACCACGGCCCCCTCCAGTCCATGGAAAAATGACTTTCCACGGAACTGGTCCCTAGCGCCCAAAAGTTTGGGGCAGCTGTTTTAGGGCGTGCTTTTATTAATAACTCCTAAGAAGCCAAGTGTCATGAGTTGTATATTTTAAAATGTATCTCAAAGTCCGTGGGTTCTGTTATCAGATTTTATATTTATTATTATTATATCCTGAATTTCACCAACTAGATGGAGGTAGCAAACTGTAGCTAGGGAAATAAAATTATACTTAATTGGCTTGGTTTACATATATACTTATAATCTGTTTTAAATTACTATAGCTTATATACTTTTTATTTTAAAAATCCAATTTGTTTTTCTGCTGTTAATATATGGAAGTCATAAATGTTTGCTGATTAATTATTATTAATATTAAGAACTACTAGTGTATATCATTTTACCTTTTATCTACTGCCCGATGGCAATTTAAGAACTCCAACATATATTTTAAATTCCCTAAACAAATGTTGTAAAAGCTTGTCTCAAATGTAAAAAGCTTGTTAATCTCCATGTGTGTTTCATATACTTTAAATAAATGGAAAGTGGCCATTCTACAGGGCAACTATTACAACAAAAATGGCACACACACGAAGCAAGTTACAGGGAATTAACAAAATAAGGTTGGTTTCTTGTTCTTCATTTGAGGATCTCTTTCTATTTCATTATCATTTACTGTTTTTCTTGTTAAAACTTAAAGCCTTCTTCTCGACTGTCATGGACTATCCCTTCCCCCAGTAATACTTTGCTATACTGATTTTTAAGGCCTTAAGAAACGTTTTCATTCTGCAGGTGCTCAAAAAATCCCAGGGGGGCGGGATTGGCAACAGAAGGTGGGGATTTCCTGTGAAACATTCACCAAGAGGAAGAGAGAGGGCCATAGAATACTCAGTGAGATGACACTTCAAACTCTTTTAATTCACTATATTTCTCCAATTCTGATTAAGAAAATACTAAAAATTAACGAGGCTCAGAATACTTGCCACACAGTCTTTTAGGCCTGCTTCTGCCATGTGCTGCACATTTTTAAAAATAAATATTACGATGGATGAAAAAAAATAGCAACCAAGTAAAATTTGGTCTTGATCTAATTCTCTTCCCCAGGTTGATTATTGTTCTTTTTTTTTACAAAAAGTTACTGCTGTTATGTTTCATATCAGTATATTCTCTGTAGTCTGTTTCCTTCAGAAGTATATTTTCTTCAAATTATATATCAACCAAAAGCCAATCTTAAATATTTTAAAGGATTGTGCAAAGTAAATTAGTAGCTTCAGATATCAACTACAAAAATATATGAAAAACATTTTAATGAACTGCAAGTATATTTCTGGGCTGATATACTATCCCTGGTTTCAAGGTGGAGGTCAATTATATCTAGTCAGTCAGAATAGAGGTGGAAGGTACCTTGGAGGTCTTCTGTCCAACCCTATGCTCAAGCAGGAGACCCTATACTATTTCAGACAGGTGACTGTCCAGTCTCCTCTTAAAAACCTTCAGTGATGAAGCACTTACAACTTCTGACAGCAAGCCGTTCTACTGGTTATTTGTTCTCACTGTTAGGAAGTTTCTCCTTGATTCCAGGTACTCTGTAATTAGTTTCCATCCATTGTTTCTTGTCTTGCCTTCTGGTAGAAAATAAATTGACCCCCTCTTCTTTGTGGCAAAGTCTGGAATATGCTATCAATTCATACCTAGTCTTCTTTTTCTCTAGACTAGCCATACCCAATTCCTGAGGCTATTCATATGTTTTTGTCTCCAGGCCTTTAATCATCTTAGTTGCTCTTCTTTGCACTTTTTCCAAACTCTTAACGTTTTTTAATAATGTGGTGAGCAAAACTGGATGTAATATTCCAGGTGTGGCCTTACAAAGGCTTTATAAAGTGGTACTAATATGTCAAATGATTTTGATCCTATGCCTCTGTTTATATAACCAAGGATGATATTAGTTTTTTTGGCTGCTGCCACACACTGCTGGCTCATGTTTAAGTGATCATCCATGAGAACTCCAAGGTCCCTTTCACAGTTACTGTTTTTAAGCAGTAAAACGATGCTTTCCAATTCTTACTATTCTTCCTGATCTGAATTGATCATTTCTATTTCTTGGTGGAAAATAGAAATAAATAATATTTTCTAAAAATATCTTTTTGTAAGAAACATTTCACTCAATTTTTGAATATGGCTTTTAAAAACTTTAATAGTCATAATTCTTGATTTGCAGATTTCTTTACCATGGATCTTTGCAGACCATACTAAAAGCAAGTGGTATCAATTTATACTCTCTTCATAACAGATATGCACAGAAAAACATGGGGAGTGATTCCTCTTTTATCAGTGCAGCAGTCTCAAAAAACAACGCCAAGCCTGAAATCTTTTATTATGCAATAAAACACAGAGGGCCTAAAAATATGCTTTAAAATTAATATTAAATGGTCATGTGCTTGTATTGGTTGCTAGTTAGTTAACAAATTACAGTAAACTGGAGGTGGTATTCAGCAGGTTCTGACCAGTTCTAGAGAACCAGTAGCAGAAATTTTGAGTAGTTCGGAGAACTGGCAAATACCACCTCTGACTGGCCCTGCGCCCATTTATTCTCTGCCTCCCAAGTCCCAGCTGATCGGCTGGGTCTTCTTTTGTTGCCCTGCACAGGAGCTGGAAAGTAGGTTACTGGGGTGAGGAGGGAATGGAGATTGTGGTATCCTTCCCCCAGGAGTCGAGAGGGAATGGAGATTTTACAGTATCCTTCCCCTTCCATGCCGACCAATCCATGCCCACCGGCTTGCACACTCATAGAACCAGTAGTAAAAAAAAATTTGAACCCACCACTGCAGTAAACCTATATTGATCAAATACTAGATGCTATAGTAACTTAGCTAAATTATATGTCAAGAGAGATAAGCTTTCAATGAGTAAAACTAGCACTGTTGACTTCCCAAAGAGGAGCAGGTGTCATATCTGTGACCAAAAACTATGAAACAGATGGCATAATCATGGAAATACAAACTGCTGAAACTATACAGTTCATGACACCTGCTCATTGTAGGCTGCATGTACAGTATGTTGCTTTGGTTGGATATGTTATAAACATTTTTATTAGAAATGATTCTTCAGATAAAAATATTGCATTGATACTGCAATATATGTTGCAAAATAATATATGTTGATGTGCAGTATAAAAACTGGGAGCTCCATAAATTTCCAAATTGTGTTCTTGTTGGTCTTTCAACTTTATACTGTAGGGTATTAGTGAATTACTTCTTTACAATTGAGCTAATAGCTGAAAAAGGACAGTTTTTGATAAAAGGAGAAATAATATAATTTGAATAGTATAGCAAGTACTTCTTATGTATCAATTTCCCTAGAGGAATTTTACCCCCAAATTTGAAATACTATGATCTTTCCTCTATTTGAAGAATGAAGCTAAGAAGATTGCTGGGGTTTAGGGATAATGTGGTTTCATTTGTGTCATTCCTAAATAATAATGTCTCCAAAATTTTTTAAAAAATGTGCATATGGTTCTAGGTATATCATTAAGTACTTTCTTATTTGTCTTAAACATTTTACAGCACAAGTGGTGCTAAGTATAAGGTTTAATGTGGAGTAATTGTAAATGTGACAAGTTGCTGAATAATCTCTGGTTTTTTAAACAAATGAACCAAATATATAATTATTTAAATTGCACTATTTATTTGTACCTATCGAATATTAAACCATATATTAAAAGAATCCTGTAGATTTATGTGTTTAGGTGTAAATATAATAATATATTGCAAATTACACCCATTAGAAATTGAGAAGAAAAGCTCAGTTATTCACTTTTGAACAGGCTTTGAATCATGGGGCTTTCAGATTATGAACTTGTTACAAACATAAAAATATATTATAGGTATGTAATTTCTAACTCTGCAGTTTGCACATAGTGCGAGAATTACAAATAGAAAAGTTAATATATAAATGATATGAAATGTAATCACAAAATTATCTTTCCCATCAACAATGTATATGTAGACCGACTTCTGAATTCTTTTCCTTTCTGGAAGAACAGATAAATCATAAGGCTCCAAGGGACATTGGAGGTCTTCTAATCCAAACCTCTTCCCAAGGCAGGAATCTTTATACCATCCTGAAAAATTGAATGTCTGATCTTTTTTTAAAAAAAAAAACCCTCCAGTGATGGAACACCCACAACTCTGGGAGGAAAGTTGTAGTTAATTGCTGTCACTATCAGGAAATTTCTCCTTAGTTCCAGGATTCAGGATTTAACAAAAACAGATCTCATTTTGCTTCTTATTCTGCTCTCAGCTGCTTTGGGGAATGTCACCCCTGCTTCTTCTCCAGTACAGCCCCCCAAGTACTGGAAGACAGCTATCATGTCTCCTGTAATCCTTCTCTTCATTAGGATAGACATAACTAATTCCCTTAATTGTCTATCATACAGTTTCTTGGGTCTGATTTTTTTTTTCTGTTACAGTGACCAGAACTGAATACTCACTAGTGCAGTATAGAGCAGTATTATCACTTCTTGTGATATTAATGCTATCCTTCTATTCATGCAGTCTAGGACTGCACTTGTTGTTTTTTTGTAGTTGCAGCACTAGTTTGAATGCAGTAGCTGATAGAAAGAGGTATAACAATCTACAAGAGGAAGCCAAACAAGTTATTAATGCTGCTAAAGTATACAAAAAGGAGGAACTAGCTAAATTTATTAAAGGGGGAGGGGGTAAAATCTTTTTTAGGTACACTAGCAATAAAAGGGTGGAAATTGTGCAATCACCAAAATAAAAATGCAAGTAAATCTTATATTAAGGAGGCCTGGCTATAGCTAAACAAATACTTCTTCTCAGTCTTAGAAATAGATGCCAGTTACAGTTTGGAGGATCATACCTGTCCTAGAAGTGCAGGTTCTTTTCCAAGGTTTTTAAAGATAGAATGACAAAACATATCAAGAGAGATCGGAGGAACTGAATATGTATAGAATAGCTATAGCATTTAAGCTTATATACCATCCCATAGAATTTTACAGAACTGTCTTGGCAGCTTACAATGTAAGCATTATTAGCATATTGCCCCCACAACCTGGATCTGGGCGAGAATTTGCCTGCAATACTTCACTTTAACCACCAGAAGAGAAAGGGGGACATGATTGAAATCTTTAAATATATAAATGTATGAATGAGGTTCTAGAAAGTAGCATTTTCAATATTAAGTAGAAATCCAGAACATAGGCATATGTGACAGGAGGAAAATTCAAAAGTAATGGTAGAGGGTGTTACTTCGCAGAAAGTGTAGTGAAAGCTTGGAACAAGCTTCTAGTTAGGGGTGGTAGGTCAATCAACAATAAGTGAGTTTAAACATGCTTGGGCTAAAGATGTCCATCATATGATGAAAATTAAAAAATAGAATAAAGGACATACTGTATATGGATCACCAGGTTTTTTTTTCTGCCACCAATTTTCTATGTCTCCATGACTGTGTTCAATTGCCTGTTGGCATGGTCACTCTCTCAAAATTACTACAACTTCCATCCGTTCAATCATTTCATCCCTATTTGTAAGAATGAAGTCCGGTATAGCTGGCTCTCTAGTTCCTTTCTCTACCTTTGGGGAAAATGTCAACTAGGCTTGTCAGAAACGTGCAGTTTGTCTCCCAGTTTACGTCAGGGTACTTAAGTTCCCTATCCCCAGAGTGGTGTATTTCCTGCACATCTTATTTCACTGACTAGCAAAATCAATTTTTGTCTGTCCATATAATTTACTCATTTATGTTTTCAAAACTTTACTAAAAAATAACATTGGAGTCCCTAGATTTGAGCTTCTAAGATTTTCAAAGTCTTTGTCTGGGTCTTACTGTCATAGACCACTTCCATTTTTGTACATCTACCTTTCTCACTATGGAAGAACAGTTTCTGTTGTTTCTCTTGTAAAAGTTCTTTTGTTTGAGTACACAAATCACCATCCTTTCTCCTCAGTTTATTGATTTTTTTTTGCTCCAGACACTGCTATGAGTTTGCATTTGCTGCAAATATATCTCAGATTATTTTGTCACAAAAATTGCTGAATATAATTCCAGATTTCTATATGTCATCTTCACTTTTTTCCCTTAGGGCATACACATAGGAAGATTTATTTAGCCTTTTAAATACCATATAAATTCTGATGTCCATGCTCACTCCCTGGAAGCATTATATTTTCAAAGACCATGACATCAGACATGAAAAACTGGGGTAGAATAAACAAGAATAACTTTAGATCCCATAGAATGCACAAGATCATATAATGTATTCACAGCTTGCTGAGATAATGCCTAGTCTAATAATCTAAATAATGTCTAGTTTAACAAAGAGAAGGACTAGGAATGAAATGATAGCAGTCTTCCAACATTTGAGAGACGTCACAAAGAAGAAGACGGGGAAAATCTATTCTCTCAAACGTGAAGCAAGACAAGTAATGGAGGAAACTTATCAAAGAGAGATCTATCCTAGAATTAAGGAGAAATTTCTTGATAGTGAGACCAATTAATCAGTGGAACAGCTTGCTTCCAGAAATTGCAGGTGCTCCAACACTGGAGGGTTTTAAGAACAATTTGGACAGCCATTTGTCCAGAATTGTGTATAAGAGTTAGACCGGGGTGGGCTTCAAATAATTTAACAACCAGTTCTCTGCCCAGTTGCTGGGTGGGTGTGGCCATGGTGGGTATGGCCTAATTGGCCTCCTGCACTACCCTGGGAGCACATACAGGCCACAGGAGGCCTGTTTTTGCCCTCCCTGGGCACCAGAGGCTCTCTGGAGGATGGAAACGGGCCCATTTTTTGCCCTCCCTGAGCCTCCACACAGGCCCTGCACTTACCTGTGATCCAAAATGGGCTGCATGGGGACTCCTGGGAGGGGCAGGAAGGAGTGGGCGGGGCCAGCTAGTCATCGGAACTACTGGTTCACCAAACCAGATGTAAAATTAAAATCCGGTTTAACCAAACTGGCGTTAACTGGCTGAAGCCCACCTGTGGGTTAGACTAGAAGACCTCCAAGGTCACTTCCAGTTATTCTGTATTCTGTAAATAATGTTTTTCCTCCTCTCCCAGGGAAACAAATATCAGTTATACAGTATCAGTCTGCTGACAGAATGGGATAGTAACATGAAGTCAATGATAGTTACACGAAGAGTGTCATTTTTAATCATTTGTTGATTAAATGATTAAAAGAAGAAGGAAGAAAGAATGGATCTTAAATCAGATGTAATGGGGAAATGTGAATTGTACATAAATAATTTTAAGCAGGAACAATTGATCAGTCTGAAATTCTTTACTTTGAAAATATACAAGTACAGGTGAAACTTGAAAAATTAGAACATCATGCAAAAGTTCATTTATTTCAGTAATGCAACTTAAAAGGTGAAACTAATACATGAGATAGACTGATTACATGCAAAGCAAGATAGTTCAAGCCGTGATGTGTCCTAATTGAGATGATTATGGCTTACAGCTCATGAAAATCCCAAATCCACAATCTCAGAAAATTTGAATATTACATGCAATCAATAAAACAAGGATTGTACATAGAACAATATCGGACCTCCGAAAAGTATAAGCATGCATATGTACTCAGTACTTGGTTTGAGCCCATTTCACAGCAATTACTGCCTCAATGCGGCGTGGCATGGAAGCTATCAGCCTATGGCACTGCTGAGGTGTTATGGAAGACCTGGATGCTTCTATAGCAGCCTTCAGCTCTTCTGCATTGTTCAGTCTCGTGTCTCTCCTCTTTCTCTTGGCAATGCCCCATAGATTCTCTATGGGGTACAGGTCAGGCAAGTTTCTGGCCAATCAAGCGCAGTAATCCCACGGTCATTGAACCAGGTTTTGGTGCTTTTGGCAGTGTGGGCAGGTGTCAAGTCCAGCTGAAAAATGAAGTCAGAATCCCCATAAAGATCTTCTGTGGAAGGAAGCATGAAGTGCTCCAAAATCTCCTGGTAGACGGCTGCATTGACCCTGGAGTTAATGAAGCACAGTGGACCATCACCAGCAGATGACATGGCTCCCCAAATCAACAGAGACTGTGGAAATGTCACACTGGACTTCAAGCATCTTGCAGTGTGTGCCTCTCCATTCTTCCTCCAGACTCTGGGTCCTTGGTTTCCAAATGAGATGCAAAAGTTGCTCTCATCAGAAAAGAGGTCTTTGGACCACTGAGCTGCAGACCAGTTCTGTTTTTCTTTCGCCAAGGTAAGATGCTTCTGATGTTGTTTGTTGTTCAGGAGCGTCTTGACAAGAGGAATATGACATTTGAAGCCCATGTCCAGGATCCGTCTGTGTGTGGTGGCTCTTGATGCACTGACTTCAGCCTCAGTCCACTCCTTGTGAAAGTCCCCAACACTTTTGAATGGCCTTTTCCTGACAATCCTCTCCAGTCTACGGTCATCCCTGCTGCTTGTGCACCTTTTTCTTCCATACTTTTCCCTTCCACATAACTTTCTATTAATGTGCTTTGATACAGCACTTTGGGAACATCCAACTTCTTCTGCAATTACCTTTTGAGGTTTTCCCTCCTTATGGAGAGTGCCAGTGGTGGTTTTCTGCACAACTGTCAGGCCAGCAGTCTTTCCCATGATTGTGATTCCTACTGAACCAGACTGAGAGACCACTTAAAAGCTCAGGAACCCTTTGCAGGTGTTCTGGCTTAATTAGCTGATTAGAGTGGGACACTTTGAGCCTAGAATAATGAACCTTTTCACAATATTCTAATTATTCGAGTTTCACCTGTATTCTTTACTTACCCTGAGCTTCAGCGATTTGGTGATTGCATTGAATATAGAGGTAAGTGTAGTATTTTAGGAAGCTAAGGACTACATCTTTCCAATTGCTACAGCACTGGGACATATGTATTTGTGCAATTATACAAATAATACCTACTTTTTAAATCATTTCAAAAGTTCTGGCATTTGCTGCTGTTATATCAAATACAGATAGGAATATATTAATTTTTTTTCTCACATTCTTTTTCAGAGAACAACCATTAATAACAAAATAGGTTTAATTGTAACAAAAAGTTCCATGTTAACTCTGCCTTTGCATGCTATAAATATCAGACCAGTTTACAAATAAAATTCTTTGCAATATGTAATGAGATTCATGTTCCCAATCTTAAACATTTATTAAGGGTAAGCTAATTTTTCCAATATTACTGGATATATTGCAAGATATAATGGATTTTCACATTTCATGGGTCTTCTGTTCTCTGAGCTACAGTGCTCTATCCACAAGACTTGATGGAATTGCATTATCTATTAGAACGATTCTATTTGAATAGCCATATATATATACTAGTCAGTATAATTTGAAAATATGGAAATAGAATGCATTTCCTATTTTTTAGAAATCCCCTCCCAAATTAAGACTCTTTCAGCTACATAAAAGAATAGCCTATTTCCTGCAATATATTCATATTGAGAGCATATGATTAAGTTTGTTCAGTGTGGATATATGGGCCTCTTTAGCTTATACATGATATTCTATGGTTTGACTGATCTATAAGGAGACTAATTTTTTAATGAATCTGGAATTAACTTTCTATCATTTGCTTTGAGAGAGAGATGATGTAGAAATATCCTCTTTTCAGATTTTTTCACTAGCTAGCAATGCAGATAGGACTCCCCAAAGACAATATATTTAATAGTGCTATTTTATAACTATGTTTTATCTATTCCAATTTTTGTACGGTATTAAGTCAATATAATTTTCATACGATAATATTTTACTTTCTTCTACATCCCTTTCTCACAAGTACAAACATAAGCCAGCACTTTTGGCTTGATTACAGCTATCAGGAAATAATTATTCCAAGCTTGTGCCCATTTAATCAATTCCTCTTCTCCCTTTAACTTTTCCCTTTAGCTCTCCAAATACCCTTGGATACACCGGCAAGGTTCATTGGTCAGCCACCCAACCAGTAAATTCTAATCTTCCATCAACATTGCCATCAATAATTTCACGAATGTATGGGTAAGTGTAAGGCACATTACTTAATTTGCTCATATGAATTATAAAGAAAATCCTAATTATGGTTATTTCATTAAAGAACAATTAAATATTAAGATTATATTTCTGTGGTTTAGTAAAAAAAAAAAAAGGGGGGGGAGCAGCCAAATTGCCTAACAGTCGTAAATGAGTATACAGAAGCAGTTTGCTCCAGAATTTCTGCATTCCACTGAAAATTTGGAGAGGAATACTGAGCACAAAAGTACATATGGCATCCTACAATGTTGTATATACAGTATCTTTGTCTCTCTTATAAACAACTTCTGGGGTTTGAGAAAGTTGCATCGGTTATTTTTTTCTTTAGCTTTTTTTTAATCCAATAACATGCATGTAATTTTTACCCTTCACTAAGAAAGGCACCAAAAATCCTAATCCGTTCATAGATTTCTATAAGTCAATGCAGAATTTGCTTTTGATCAGAGCTTAAATATTTTGGTGTTTGAGAAGAATAAACTACAGTATATTAAGCACAGGTATGCCAAGTAGTACTATTCTAGGAAAACACTGTTCTATCTCCCTTTGGCATACAGATGCCAAACTTTATTTTTTTAAAATTCCCATAATTTAAAGAAGGAAATATTGGAAGGTGCAACTGTTATTCAGAAAATGTTTTTTTTTTTACTTTGAGCCTTTATTTTATATATCTATGGAGATTCTCAGTCATCCAGGTCATGATTGCTTCACAGGTGCTTTTTCAAAAGGCAACTAGACTTTGTTTCTTCCTTGAGAAAGACATTTTGCTTTTTTCATCCAAGAAGTTTCTTCTATTCTGACTGAACTTCAGAACTGAAGAAGCTTCTTGGATGAGAAGCAAAATGCCTTCCTCAAGGAAAAACAAAGTCCAGTTGCCTTTTGAAAAAGGACTTTTGTGATCTTTATTTCATATTTCAACTCCACTAACATTTTCATTTTCCTGAAAGATTGCATTCACATTTTTCTTAAGTCTGTTAATCAAGATTTTCTGATTCCCACAGATTCCCATTTAAATGAAACTACATCCTATCTTATAATGTTTTTATTTGCCATGGTAAACATTCCTTACAAATTGAAGATTTCCCAGGAAACACTACATTTTTTTTGTCATAGATTTATCAAATTGTTTAAAAGTAAAAAAAAGAACAATTACATTTGGGGATAACATTAGTTTTAACAATGGTATTACTGAACTTAATCAGTCTAGACATAAACTCCCTTTGTCAAAAAGCAATATTCTTTGTGTGAGCGCTGTTTTTTTTGTAGGAATACTATGATATAGAAAGATATGTTTTTAGATCAAGCAAATGAATATTAGCATATAATATCTCACATGTGTGTATATATGATATTTAAACTATGTGGACAGTATATGTTTTATACTATATATCTCTTTCTTATCTTTCCCAGCTGACCATATACACTGAATATATAGCAATGAGTATATTGTATTATGATTTATATGCATATCATAGTAGTGAGATATTAGTGCAGTTATGTCCTGTAGAGTGTGCATAATGCTTTTAAACAATAATTTTAAATTTAAAACAAAATTCTAAAGTCATTTAGTTTTCATGTGCAGTGTTAGGATAGCCCAGTAAATTCTATGTACTTCCTACTGACATGAGTGGGGATGATTGAGCTTGAAATTCACATTCACATGAAAAATAATTTTTTTTTGTTATTGTAGATACTTAGCTGAACATGGACAGTCAAAAGAATTCCCCCATTGGGGACCCTTGTCACAGATTGTTACAACCACTGAACCACAGAATTCTTTCAATAAGAAGGAAAAAGAACGACTTGAAAAGAAAACTTGAAAAAACATTAATCTCAGTGGCACAATTCTAAGTTTCAAAAAATAAATGGGAAATAAAAATTGTAAAATGGACTTGTTTTTAAAAATCAACACTTTTTCAGTTTTTCTCTTTATGTCATAGAAAGGTCATGTTCCATATAATAATATAGTCAAGTACATAGCATATTTTAATAAAATATACATTTTTCCATATAGTTTTATGAAAATCCCATAACTCATTCATTAAAATCTACTGATTTCCCAATGTTATTATTTCTTTAATCCTGGTCAAAGAAAAGTGCCTTGTAGAATAGTGTTCATTTATTACCTCTAGGACTTTTTTTAAGCATATGATGTGTATAGCCAGGGAAGTCTATCCTGCTTTTTACCACAGAGTAGTAGCCTAAGATTGCTAGTTCATTTTGTTCACATATACACACTATCCATGGTACAAGAGAGAGGGTGAACTGGCTTTGTACCAGCTGGCTAACAGCATTTAGAGGATGTTGGATCATCTGGGCTTTCTTTTGCTGATGTCATCTAGCATCTGGGCAGGTCCGGTGCCAGCTCCTCTTCTGCATGGAACACTGCTAGTTCCTTCCGACCAGAGTAGTAGCTATTTATCTACTTATATTTTTATATGCTTTAAACTTCTAGGTTGGGTAGAAGCTAGGGGAAAATTACGAAAGCTCACTCTGCCACACAGTGCTGTGTGATTGAACTGCCAGAGTGCTGACTATCTTTGGCCAACAAGTCCAGTGTTTTTAAATGCTATACCATCTCTGGAACAGTAAGATACAACATACAAAGTGGGATCAGTAGAATTGTCTAATAGAGCATCTAGCCTTTAATGGACTAGATTTCTTAGTCACCTGCATATACATCTATTAGAAATAATTGCAATCCTTTTTCTACATAAAAATTTACTTAAATAAAGACACATTCTTTTGATTGTGGCCTTTGCAGTCTTTTCACTTTGATGTACACTTTCATAATCTGTCACGATCTACCAAGTAAGATTCATCCTATCAACTATTCCATGTTCTACTTAGTAGAACATTTGACAACTGTTCTGTGTTGTTGTCCAAGGTGGGAAAGGATATCAAGCAATTTTCAAACCCAAGTTCTTGGTAAGTGGGTTGCATTTGGCTTAGCAGAACAATTTTTGTGAGCCTGATTTCAACTTGTAACTCCCAACTCACTAAGACCATTCACAAGAAATGACATGACGCTCCCTTGAAATAGTTAAAGATTAAGTTATGTGTCTTGTCATACTGTGGTTTGTTACAGCTCAATGTGGTATATGTAAACTCAGTTTTATGGTTTATAAATAAGTGTTTCGAATTTAGTACATTTTATGAACACACTGAATAAGACTGTGGAAAATAGGCAATGGGATATCTTGTACCTATTTTAACTAAAACGATAGTATTAAATGTTGTATTTTAAAATGGAAAAGTAATGGAAAAAAGATTGGAGCTGCAAGGTTTGGGGGAAAACACAATCTTTGTCTCTGTTCTAAATTACATTCCCAGAGGGGCTTCTACCTTTTCAGAATGACAGTACCCAGGCCTTGCTTTAGGTAACCTTCATCTGCTTTTACATTTTGTTATTGGCAATTTATTTTATTTATTTATTTCATAAATCCACAGTTTATTTTCAATTCTGAGACTATTGACATGTAGCCCCTATCTTTTGACACAGGGCAGTGATGATGTTAAGCAATTTCTCTATGGCAATTTCTCCAAATAATCATATCCAGTTCAATTCATCCTATTATAGAGAATATTATTTCTTTAAACCCCCTACACAACTTTGTTAGTTCATAACACAGTGAAAATGTCTTCCATTTTCTTTTTAAAAATTAGTTAGGAATGCATATTGCATATAGGAATGTGAATGGTGCAGTGCCCTTGGCCTCCCGCTCGGAAACTTGAGAGTTCAATCCTAGGTAGTGACAGATGTTTCTCTATTTTCTTTATCAAAGAGAAAATATCTGTTGTGAACTCCACATAGGTGTCAGAGAGGACATTCCACTAGTATATGCTCGGCTCCATTCAATAGCTCCAGCCCCACCATGACAAAAGAGACTACAGATTCATAAAAAGAAAATTGTGTATAGGAACAGTAATGTATTTTTAAAAGAAATGTTTTTCACTTTTCTCCTTAGTTCTAGGTTGATATCCTCCTTTATTAGTTTTCATCCATTGCTTTTTGTCTTGCTTTCTGGTGTTTTGGGAAATGGGTTGACTTCCTCTTCTGTGTGACAGCACCTCAGATATTGCTATCATGTTGCCACAGTCCTTCTTTTTACTAGCCTACACATACCCAATTCCTGCAACTGTTTTATGTTTTATTCTCCAACCTAATCATTTTTGTTGCTTTTCTCTGTAGTCTTTCTAGAATCTCAACCTTTTTTTTTGTATTTTGGTGACAAAAATCAGATGCAATATTTCAGATGTGGTCTTACGAAGGCATTATAAAGCAATACTAACACTTCACATAATCTTAAATCTACCCCCTGTCAAATCAGCAGTGCTTCTTTGGCACTATTGGTTCATATTTAAATGACAACTAGGACTCCAAGATTCCTCTTGCATTTCCTGCTATTGAGCCAGCTTCCACCTATTCCATACCTGTATATTGCCTAAGTGTAAAACCTTATTTTCCTCAACACTGAATTTCATTTTATTAGATAGGACCTATCTAATAAAATCTTGAGCCTATCTTCTGGAATGTTAACTATTTCTCCCCGTATGGTGTCATTTGTAACTTTGAAGAGTTTCCCTTCTTTTTTTTAAAGATATATTTTTATCATTTACATTTAAATATATTGAATACAATATAATTGTCCTGGCATTCCAATTACCATAAAACAAAAACGGAAACAGTATAACATATATACTATTTTAAAAAGTGGTAGTGTTGTACATCATATTCTAATATGTCAACTAATCTATCATTCCAATACTTACATTCCTAGATCGATATTAAAAATAATATCTCTTTCTATGTCCACCTCACCTGATTCTTTCACATTCCAACTTCTACCTCGTGTTTCTAAACATTGATAGAACCTATTCCATTTTGAATAGTATTCTGTATCTCCTTTATCTTTTGTTTCTAGCGTTAGCCTGTCCATTTCCTCACATTCTAGTATCTTCCTTATCATCTCATCCTCTGACGTGGTGTTTTCATTCTTCCACTGCTGCATGTATACAATTCTTGCTGCGGTCAAAACATGTAATATTAGATATATTGTCCCTTTAGCAAAGCCATCTGATACAATACTTAATAAAAACAGTTCTGGCTTAAAAACTATATGTTCTTTGATCATTTTTTCTAACCATGTGTGTATTTGTGTCCAAAACTTCCTTGACTTTATACAGGTCCACCACATGTGGTAACATGTGCTGGGTGTTTGTTTGCATTTCCAACAGTTTGGGGACATATTGTTAAACATTTTAGCTAATCTTGTCAGGGGCAGATGCCACCTGTAGAACATTTTATAGAGATTTTCCTTTTATGATGTGGCCATTGTCAATTTCCAGTTTCTATCCCAAAGCTTTTGCCATTTATCCAAATCTATGTTATATTCAAAATTTTTGGTGCATGCTATCATCATCTCTTTAACTTGTTCTTCTCTTTTATAATTTAATAAGTAATTTTATAATATCTTTATCAATTTATCATCTGTCCTCACTAATATCTTATCCAATGTTGTTAGTTCTCTATAAAAACCCAATGTTTTCACATCTTTCACATAACACGAATCTATCTGCAAATACAACCACCAGTCTAATTCCACCCCTTGATTTTTTAGTTCTAATCTAGTTTTCAATTCACCATTCTCATTTATCTTTATAAGAAACAATTTTTTAAATAAATATTTATAATAGTTATAACATTTGGATGTATCAATGCTTCTAAAGTGGAAAGCAAGACTGGTATTTTCCTATAGTTTTGTTGTTTAATTTTATCCCACACTGATAACAATGCGTTCCTTATGTAATGTCTTGGGAAATATCTATGTGCCATTTTTTTTAATTTGATTTGTCAATCGCTTACAAGATAATAGTTATAAGTATAAACATGAGTAGGAATACAGGAAATAGGTATGAATAAATGGGGACAATAGGACAGGGGCGGTAGGCACAATTGTGCACTTATGCATGCCCCTTACAGACCTCTTAGGAATGGGGTGAGGTCAATAGTGGATAGTTTGAGGTTAAAAGGGTTAGAGAGTTAGAGGATGTAACAACAGAGTCAGATAGTGAGGTTGTACTTTTTGCAATCAAGTTTGGAGCAGTTTACATTGAGTTTGTATCTGTTGTGTGCTCTTGTATTGTTGCGGTTGAAGCTGAAGTAATCATTGACTGGTAGGACATTGTAGAAGATAATTTTGTGTGCTACACTTAAGTCTAATCATAGGTGGCATAGTTCAAGGTTGTCCAAGGCCAAAGTTTCAAACCTGGTGATATAGGATATTCTGTTGCAAGCAGAGGAGTTTAGTACTCTTTTCATGAAATACTTCTGGACTCGCTCAATTGTACTAATGTCCAATATACAGTGCAGATTCCAGACTGGTGAGCTGTATTCGAGTATTGTTCTAGCAAAAGTTTTGTATACTCCAGTTAGCAATTCAATATTTCCGGAGGAGAAGCTTCATAAGATTAGATTTGCATTTCCTAATGCTTTTTTGGCAATGCTGTTACAGTGAGCCCTGGCACTTAGGTCACTTGATATCAGAGGTGGTATTCAGCAAGTTCTGACCAGTTCTGGAGAACCGGTAGTGGAAATTTTGAGTAGTTCAGAGAACCAGAAACACCACCTCTGACTGGAGATCTAACAGTATGCTTCCCCTGTCATGCCCACCAAGCCACGCCCACAGAACCGGTAGTAAAACTTTTTGAATCCCACCACTGCTTGATATGAGTACTCCAAGGTCCTTGACAGAGTGAGGCTCGTCAACAAAGTCATATCCGCCTAGTTTGTATTTGGTGTACTGATTTTTTTTAACAATGTGTAGGACAGAGCATTTGTTGGTTGAGATTTGGAGTTGCCAATTGTTTGACCATTCAGACACATAATCAAGGTCACTTTGAAGGACAGCAGCATTGTCTGTTTCCCTTCTATTATTTCCCTTCTATTTCCTCATCTAAATTGTTTCTAAATCTTTTCCCTCATCTAAATCATTTATGAAAAGAACTAGGCCTAAAACAGACTCTTGGGATTCCCCACTTCTTCCTTCCTTCCATGTAGATATAGTTCCTTTAAGGAGTGCAGTTTGTCAACCATTGTCTATCCCACATTTTTCTAACTTACCAAGAAGTATGTTGTGGTCTACTTTGTCAAATACCTTACTGAAATCCAAGTATTCTATGTAACTGGGCAGGTTAGATCTAGCCTTATGGTGACAGTTGTAAAATTTTTGGTGAAAAAAAAATCACTTGATCTGGGACATCTCTATAATTATGTTGCATTGTTGGAAAAAGCAATCAAGGAATGGTAGCCCACATCACCAGACATATTTTAACAATACTGATTTTTTTGGATCTATTTCAGTTGGTCTTTCAGTATACATTGCTCAAATTTCTTTTTTTTTATCAACTTGTTGCATGACATGTGATGGAAATTAGAAAGGTAATGCTGCCTGGTAGCATTAGGCCTTAAGGGGCTTTGTTTCACAATAATTATGGTGCTTTCTGTTGAGTAGGTCCAGAAGATGGTGCTATGATATTAATGTTTAAATATTGATATCACTGACCTATGGTTCATCTTATCCCTCATGCTTCTTAATACTTTACATTACTAGAGAAAGTCATTCAAATTACTAAGGAAAGTCATTCAAAGTTATGGAGTGGGATATTGTCAACTTGCTGATAAAACCTGGCTGCCAAAAAAAAAAAAGCCAATAGCATCAAGATCAGGAGATCACTACTTTATACTGCTTTAGTGAGGTTACACTTGTAATATTGTATCTGGTTCTGGTTATTATGATACAAAAAAAGATGTTGAGAACCTAGAAAATGTGTAGCGCATAGAACAGCAACAAAGATGATAAAGGGGTTTGCTGGTTAAATCGTATGCTGGACAATATATATCTAGCCTATCAAACAGAAGGATTACAGGTGACATGATAGCCGTCTTTTAACATTTGATGGTCTATCGTAAAGAAGAGGGGTAAAATTCTTCTCCAAAGTCCCTGAGGGCAGGACAAGAATTGATAAATGGAAACTAAAGAGAGATCCGACCTAGAATCAAGGAGAAATTTCCTGACTATGAGCATAATTAATCAATAGAAGAGCTTGCCTCACAAAGTTATGAATGCTCCAAAGCTGTAGGGTTTCAAGAGTAGACTGGACAACCATTTTACTGTAGTGATGCATGATCTACTACTACTGAGCAGGGATTTGAATTAAAACATGGTTGTCAAATTCTATTTCATTGAGGGCTGCATCAGGGTTGTATTTGACCTTAATTGGAGGGGGGGAGGGAAGGCCAGGGGGTCAGCTTGACATCATTTGTGTCAAGGGCACCTGTGGCCAAGTGCTAAGGCAGGACTTCCCTCAGATCCTCGCTCTCTCATTGTAATCTTCCTCCCTCCTCCCTCCCTCCCTCCCTTCCTTCCTCCCTCCCTTCCCTCCTCCCTCCCTCCCTCCCTCCCTTCCTTCCTTCCTTCCTTCCTTCCTTCCTTCCTTCCTTCCTTCCTTTTCTTCTTTTTCTTCTCTCTTCCTTCTCCTTTCTTCTTCCTTCCCCTTTTTCCTTATTTTTCTTCCTTGCTCTTTTACTATCTTTCCTTCTTTGTCTTTCCCTTTCTCCTTTTCTGTTCCTTGCAAAAGGGGAGACATTTCTCCTTTTGTTTTGTTTTTAGTTTGCTTTGATAACCCTCTGCCAGCAAAAATGGAGTCCAGGGGAGCCACACATGGGCCCCTCAAGCTCCATTTTTGCTGGCAGAGGGCTGCAGCAGGTCATCAAAACTGAAAATGGGGCCTGGGAATGCTGTGCATGGCCTTTCCAAGCTTTATTTTCACTGGCAGAGGCACTGCAGCTGGTCCTTTGCTGTTTCCAGTGTGGCCCCGGGAGGGGATGCGAATTTAAGCACCCCATGGGCTGGATCCAGACCCCGGGCCTTGAGTTTGACACCCCTGAACTAGAAGATCTCCAAGATCCATTCCAGTCCTATGGTTATTTGATTGTATGATTTAATGTTCCTTACTTACCGAAGCAATCGGTACTCTTGAATGTTGCCTAAATTCAGTAATGAAAGAAGAAAGAAAGAAACATAGTATAAACTATCAATGGAAGTATTTTGCCATTGCCTCTTCCTAGGGTTGAGAGGGAGGGAGTAGTACAAAATCATCAGGTGGCCTTCTACCTAAAATGGGTCTAGAGCTCACAGTATCCCAGCTATAGTAGAATTACAGGTAACCCTCAACTTATAACAGTTCATTTAGTGACTGTTAGAAATTACAACAAATTCTTAGCACTGAAAAATGTGACTTATGACCATTTTTCACACTTCTGACCATTGCAGCATCTTCATGGTCACATGATCAAAATCAGACTCTTGGCAACTGATTCATATTTATGATGGTAGACGTGTCATAAGTTTTACCTGATTTTTTACACCTTGGTGATAGGCTTTATCTTTTTTCCTGTTCCTGTTTGGCTCAAAATGGCCAATGAAATCCACCATTTTCAAGCATACTATCTCTGCAAGTTTGTCATTTTATTCTTAATGCTTCTCATCTGCTACCCAGTAAAGGTCACACAAATATTAATGCAATTCTGATGTAAGAGGACCAAAAAGCTTAGCTTTCAACATAACTAGTGTTCATGAAAATTGCAAAAAAGCAGTGGCCTGTATCTTCTCAGAGAATGATTTCATAATGAATATACCAACTGAAAGAAAAATGTCTCATGGATAAACAATACACAGAAACAAATGGATAACTAAAATGAGATAGTGTAAAGAGGAGCTGGTATTCCCCGTTCTTGTGTTATAAAATGAATTGGAAGAAAATAATATGCTTAAAGGGGACAGAAATGCATAAATGTAAGTTTAAATCTATTTCTCTTGAATCTGGATAGTTCTTTCTCCAGAAAAGAAATTATCAGAAGCAGAAGCAAGTTGAAAGAGATCAGGAGATGGAGTATCCATCTTGCAATAAGTTCAGAGCAGTAAATGGAGTACCAACTGCTAGAAGAAATTGATTCAGCTTGGTAAGCAGGAATGGAGAAGATTCCTGTGGCTTACAGCTTACAGCCACAGATGGAAAGAGTGGCTTCTCTAACAAGGACATACTCTATAGAAACAGACTCATTTTAGAGGAGGAAGAGGGGGCTCAGCACCACTAGTATCAGCAAAGGAAGAAGAAGAAAACTTCACATTTGAAACCTAATGTAATCTTTATGCTGACAGAGAGAAAGTCCAACCTTCTTTTCATTACAGACTCTCTAAGGCTGGCCTTGTCCAAGCACTCTGGTCAGCAATGCATTTGGTGCCACAAAGCAAAGACTCTGACACCAATAGATTGTCTCCCTCTGTCTTGTAACTTCTCTAGGTAGTACTCATCTTTCTGGCTTCTCTACTAGTACACATTTTTCTGGAATCCCTCCTTCAGCACTTAGTCTCCCAATTTGATATTGGTTATCTCCATCCTGGACAATGATATTGTAGTCTTAACTGATCATCCCATATGTTACAGGCTCTCAGATATGAGAATTATAGGCAATACAGCCTTAAATAATTTGATGAAAATCCTGCCTTGTGTACTTTCTTCCCCTGCCTTCACTATTTGAGTGAAAAGAATTACCTCTCCATTAACTAGAATTCTGTTCAGATGAATGTTCAAAATATTGAATTATCCTAGTCAAATCAACCCAAGAGAACAATCAAAGTAGATTTTACTTTTATTATCTGTTTGTAATATACTAATTAAAAGTTATGTCAATTTAATTTGTTATTTGACTACTCTTATAGCCAGCCTATCATGTTATGTAAGGTAACCATCTATCTTTTGCTTTCCTTTCCTGAACATTTTCATCCAGCTGCATTTTCTTATTAACAGTAGTTCCCTTTTCTTGATAAATTGTGTGATAATGAAGTTGTGTTAACTGGTGAACAGTAGATTCAAATAATATATTTCCAATATTTGTGCTGAATTATTATTTCAGTTCAATAACTTGCTTTAGTTTTTGCTAAGACTTAAAGATCTAAGACTACCAAGGAAGTATTTGAAATAAGCCTGTGCCACTTCTGGCAAAATTCTTTTGGCATTTTGAAGCTACTTTTCATCTCCTTCACACACCTTCTTCTAGAAACACAGTGATCTTCTATTTTTGTTTTCTATAATGGGTTTTATGCTCACATAGCTTCTTTTGATTCTCTCTTTGCTCTTGATAAAATGTATTGGGTTTAATCAATATTATTTTTATTTTGTATTGATTCTTATATGTCATTCAACATACAATAGATAATTCTGGGCAAATCCACACTTACATTTAAGCAATTTCTGTTCTGTGCTCATGCTGGTTTGCCAGGGTTTCTTAATCTCAGCAAGCTTAAGATGTTTAAATTTTAACTTCCATAATTCTCCAGTCAGCATACTGGCTGAATAATTCTGGGAGTAGTAATCCATAACTTTAGAATTTCTGAGATTGAGAAATACTGCTGTAAAACAGTTTAAGAAATCTTCTGTACACTGATACACTTCAGGAAGAGTTAGTAAGTTATCATTTCAAACAGGCTATCAAGACCTCCTACTGGACAATTTTTCTGCTCTCTCACCTTTCTATTCTAGGAAAGCAACTACCACTACCCATCCTTCTTATGGATGGTCTTCCTGAACATATAATATGCATAATTAAAGCATCAACACATTGTATACATATATACATGAACAACAAGCAAATCTTTTTTTTAAAGCCTTTCTTAATGCTCTTTTCCCTGTTTAATCCCTATAGGAGTTTGTAGCATTGAAGAGCAGCAAATTATCTTTTTCCTCATTGTCAACCAACTGTCCTCAAAGATGCCCCCTCATTTGGAAAACAGATTTCCAAATAATATTTATTCACAATAAAGGTTGTTTCCATACCTTGGCAGATTGGGAGAAAAGAGAAGTTTTGGAAGAATTTTGCAAACCCATGGGAAACTCCAATGAGCTGCTAAGCTTGTCTCTAGAACAGTGTTTTCTAACCTCAATAATTTTAAGAGATATGGGCAGGGGTGGGATTCAACCGGTGTTACTACTGATTCAGTGATTACATTTTGCAGTTTACAGAGTCAGTATATTGCCCCCAACAATATGGATCCTCATTTTACTGACCTCAGAAGGATGGATGGAAGGCTGAGTCAACCTTGAGCCACTGCTCAAGGACTGCTGAACTGCTGGTAGCCGGCAGTGAGCAGAAGTAGCCTGAAGTACTGCTTTCTAACCACAGTGCCACCATGGCTCTTACCATGCACAATGCACAATGTAAATCCATGCACTTGTCTGACTTTGGCTAGTTTGTTTCCCTCCTTATTACTACAGTTACCTGAAATGTAGATCTTAGAAATTTGGATTGCACATTTCCAGAGGAGCAAAAGTGGAATAAGGTCTCAGCTGAGCTCAAAGAGTAGTTGTACACTGAAGCTATATTCAGCCTTAGCTGAATATAACTTCAGTGCTTCTGGAATATACTGTGCTTCTCTTGAAAAATTAAAAAAAATGAATTGCTACTACTGTTTTTTTTTGACATTTTGCATAACATGGTTTTGATGTGCACCATGTGTTCCTGGAGCTATGGAAAACCATGCCCAACTATTTAAAAGATTTGACTTGCTCGATGTTCTGGCCATTTATCTTCCAGGTGTGCAATTTAGGTCTTTTTGCAAAGATCATGTTCTTAGTTTTACTATAATTGATTTTAAAAACCTCATCAGAGCAGTAACCAACCATAGCATTTAAGGCTCACCTAAATCCAATTTGCATTAGGGATAAAAGTACTATAGTATCTCATATAACAAGGAAGCAATATGTCTAATTTTGGAGGATGGTGTCCTAATTAGTTTGAGTTCAATTAAGGCCACAAATTGTATATAGATTAAACAGTAGAGCAGCTAGAATGCATCCTTAACTTACTCCTCTGTAGCTTAGAATCTCATTAGTGTAGTAGCCTTGCATGTTGCATCAGATTTTGATTTTGGAGTTCTTACCAAGATTGTGCATAAGCAATAGTAGAAATCTGTCAACGGTTGTTTGCAGAACCTTAGACCAGAGCCTTTCTTTTGAAACTAAATCAAATGCAGACCTCAAATCTATTTGGACATGTACTTTTTGGTCAGGTGTTGAGAAGTTAAGTGCATAAATAAAGCTAATGCTTGTTCATCTTGCAGAATATGCTATACGCTTTCCAACTGACTAATTTGTTTAATCTAGAGTTTAGATTAATCTAGAGTTTATTTGTTATGCTTAGGGGTTGACAGGCCAATAGTTAGTGGGAAGATCTTGGATGCCCTTTTTTGTAAATAGACACAATAATGTCTAGGCCTCTCCAAGTCTTTGTGAAATATGATCAATACAAGTGAAGAAGGAAACAAGAAGGGGGTCCATCTTTCCAGATTATTTCATAGTATTTCAGGCATGATAAAATCATCGTGTGTAGCTTTACCAGGTTTTAACTGATTAATGAGTGTATTTATTTCAGCACTTGTAACTGAGGCCCAACTTGGGTGCAGGTTAGTACTGAGAGCGAAACTGAAGTAAGGAAACTCTTCCTGTCACTGTAATCCTCATCCATCCAGGCATTTCACTTAGAGGTCAGTTTTTTGTGTATAATAAATTGCTTCTAGTTGGCTGAAAACTCATTGTTGAGCCCTTATCTCTCTGATCAGTTACCTTTGCAGCATTTTAATGGACTTCCCATCATTATCTGGCTAGTCATTAAAAGCTGAGGCCTCCAGTACAATGCTACCTTGGGTAAAGTGATCCATGAGAGCTTTATATTGGCTTACCAGTCCCAACCTTAATTTTACTCATTCGTCTTAATTTTTTGTAATCATTTTTGTAAAGAGGGTATAATGTCAGGCATGCTTCCCTGCTACTGACAGATCCAATCTAGCAGATAATTACCATAAGGAAATTGATGCTTTAGAGTGCAGGGGAGAATTTAATTTACTCTAACATCTTGCAATACAATACATTCCAAGAGATATGAGGATTCAAGTTTTTTTAAAAAAAATATAATTTTAGTATTTAACATGATTACTTGTGTTGAACACTATTAACTCACTTTTTCTTAACTGTTTGATATCATTACTGGCTCAGTAATTATAAGTAAACTTTATTTTAGTCTAAAATCTCAAAGAGTTAAAAACGCATAAAATAAAAAATGGAGATGCTCTATTTTCTCTTCTGTCTTTCCATTATGAACTTCACACAGTGGCTAGAGAAACATGCAAAGGTTCAGTGGTGATGCATTTTTTCTTTGCATCGATGTTTTAATAGATCACTTACTATTTCTCTGTTCCAAAGTCAACTGCTCTGGATGGGCTGGGAAAACCTACAAATGCAGACCGTTTTTCAAAAACAGAAAACCATTTTGAACTGAAGAGGGAAAAACTCTATGCATAATAGTAATCTTACAAGAGTATAAAAGTGTTCCAGAGACATTTCCAGTTTGTCCAGTTCTCTATGTATTTTCTGAACAGCAGAAGGGGGAAAAGATGCACATACTATTATGTCAATATTTATATTTAGAATCCTATATACATTTCTATCATTCAGCTAAGCACAGTTGAGTTGGCTGAATAACTCAGGAGGATCTTCAACTAACACAACATTTATGCACGCTTTAAACCCAGGGGTACACTAAGGGAGAAACTTGTCCACCCCAAATATAAAACAGCCAGACACAAACTGAGCAAAGTGGTGTATGTACACTGCAATGAGACATGTACAGATCAGTACTTTGGGGAAACAAAACAACCACTTCATAAATGCATGGCACAACAAACCTATCAGGACAGGATTCAGCAGCCCATCTGCATTTAAAAGTCAAAAGCCACTCTTTTGAAGACAGCAAAGTCCACAGTTTGGCCAGAAAGGCTGGTTTGAAAGAGGGGTCAAAGAGGCCATATATATCAAAATTGAAGAGCCCTCTCTCAACAGAGTGGAAGGATATGAGATTTTCTATCTCACGTCTAAATTGTAATAGGTTGTAAAATTATGTTTTAGATTGATAAGAAGTCTATATAGAATTTATCAGTAAATGCCTTCGTTGATTGTTGTATAAAGTGTTGCTGATACTTCAGTATAATTTATGAGCCACTAAGTCCATAGTTTACATCTGATGTCATCATAAATTCATTTGGAGATCATATATAGAAATGATCATACAGCTTTAGCACTAATACATTAAACATAAACATGTAAATGTTTAGTGGTATCTACTGTATATTATTATTGTTGTTACTAATCATCACACCATCAGCCAGATGTTCAGACTCAATTTGGCATTTTTGTCTATCCAGTCCTGATCAAGGTCCTGGGGTAGGTCTTGGATGTTTGATGGTGTTACCAAGATAGAAGCTGTCCCCATTAAAGTAGTCTTTTGCAATTGACAATTTATCAATGCCAACAGTGTTCAAGTAGTGCTCCAGTTGTTTTGGGATTGCACCTGAGGCATCTATTACTATGATACTACCCTTGCTTGCCTTTGCCACAGTTCTATTTCTGTTTGTAGGTCTTTGTATTTTATTATTTTCTCCAGTTCTTTCTCTTCTATTCTGCTGTCTCCAGGCACTGCCACATCCACTATCCAGACTATTTTGTCCTTCTGATTCACAACTGTTAGGTCCGGGGTGTTATGTGGCTGGTGCCTGTCTGTCCGGATTCTGAAGTCCCAGAGCAATTTAACTTTTTCATTTTCTGTGACTTTTTCTATTTCAGTTTTTGCTTGCAGGCAAATGGTATTTCTTGAAGATCTTCCAATGCACCATTGTTGCTACTTTGTCATGCCTGTAGTCACTCCATGCAATCTTCTTGCAGCAGCTCACCAGGTGGTCCACTGTTTCTTCAGCTTCTTTGCATAGACAGCACTTACTGTCTGTTGCTATTTTCTCAATTCTGGCTTTGTATGAATTTGTCCTTAAGGCTTAATCTTATGAAGTCAGAATTAGAACCTTGGTCTGTTCCTTTAACTTTCCTGCTCTTAACCACTACCAGGTCTTGTTATTATCTGCTTTCCCTGCTATTTTTATTTAATGTACTGGCCATGTAATGCTTTGTCTTCCCATGCCTCCATTCTATTCTTCATTTAGTCTTTATTGTGAGAGACTTTGATCTCTTCAGTAGTCAGAAAGCCTTCCTGATATACTAACTTCAGTGCATCTTCATCATTGTTCTTCAGATATTCTTCCAAAGCAATTTCTTCTTCTTCAACCATCAGATGTACTTAACGATATTCCATTCCCACCTATTTGCCTTAGTACATAGAGCCTGAAAATGTTACTGGGTGGATGAAGGGCATGATTCATTGTCATTATTTTTCTGCTCTATCTATCCATTGCTTTTAACTCTGCTTGAATCCAGTCCACTGTGTATTTAATGACTGGAATTGAGCAGGTGTTGATTGCCTTAATGGTGGGACATTTTGATTCCTTCAGTTTTCACTATTTTTCCTTATTTGATAGTGAGTGTGGCACATTTGTCCAACCCAAACTTGATTGCAATATCTTTACTATATATATGGACAGTGTTGAGCAATGATTTTATTTCAGATGGTGTTTTTCCATAGGGCTTCAGATCATTCAAGTAAAGTAGGTGGGATAATCTGGCAAATGTTTTTGATGTTTGATGACTACAGCCTGAGTCATTCAGTATTGATGAGGGTGGAAACAGTACAATGACAGATAGTAGTGGTGATAATGAATCTCCTTGAAATATTCCTCTCCTGATATTAACCTATCCCAGTCTCTCACCATTGACCTGTAACTATGTGCCATTGATTTCTGCACAAAGTTTCTGATGTTTCTACTGAATCCTTTATTTCTAGACACTTGATTATCCAGTCATGTGGCAGAGAGTCATGTGGCCTTTTAGTAATCAATCCATGCTCTGTTCAGGTTGATCTTCCTTCTTTTGCAGCTTTTCAAAATCATTTTGTCAGTTAGGAATTGATCTTTTGTTCCTCTGCTTTTGGGGCGGTTTCCTTTATGCCCAGGTGGAAAGAGGTTGTTTTTAATTAGATGCTATTGGACTACATCAGCTACCACACCAGTTAGCAATTTGAAAGTTGCTGATAAGCAAGTAAGTTGCCTGGTGCTTCCCCTTTTTCTGGATCTTTCATTATCTTTGTCTGATTCCTCTGATGAGACTGTCCAATATTGTTGAACTGCTGACATAGCTGCTCTCATCTGCTTCAGAGCACATAAGCCCCGCAACCACATCAAGGTAGTACCACACTTGGGGCCATTATTATTATTATTATTATTATTATTATTATTATTATTATTATTATTATTATTATTATATCTTTAGTGAGATTCACAGCCTTTGAGGCTGGTTGGTAGCTCAACAGCTTGAGTCCTGACCAAGGACCTAGGAACTGTTCAGATAGCGTCAGAGGATATAAGCTGTTCCAAGTAGGATGTTTTTTCGCAGAATCAGGGTAATCAAGTCTGATAAATTCAGCCCTTTAGGTATTGCTCCAAGGGCTCCAATTACACTTGGGATAACACACAATTTCTTTTTCCAAAGTCACTCAACTTCAATTTGTAAGTCCCAATACTTGTGATTTTTTTCTTGCTGTGTGTCTACAATTAGTGCATCACCAGGTATTGCAATGTCAATGAACCAAACCCTTTTCTTCTCAACTATTGTTATGTCAGGCGTGTTGTGGGCCAAATGCCTGTCCATCTGAATACTGAAGTTCCACAAGATCTTGACTTTTTTCATTTTTCAGAACCTTCTTCACTTGATGTTCCCAGTAATTGTTACTATACTCAAATCCAAACTTTTGGCATAGTTTCCAGTGAATGATTTTAGCAACTCAGTTATGGCATTCTAAGTAGTCAGTTTGTGAAATTTTGCTGCATCCACTGATTAAATGGTCAACTGTTTCATCTTTCTCATTTCAGAGGTGGCATTTGCTGTTGGAGGTGACATGTTGAATCTTTGCCTTCCTGCAATTTGTGGCTAAAGCTTGTTCTTGAGCAGCCAGACAAATATTTCTTGCAGATCTTCCAATGAACCATTGTTGCTACTTTGTCATGCCGCTGCTTGTAGTCTCTTTGTGCAATCTTCTTGCAGAAGCTTACCAGGTGGTCCACTATTTCTTCAGTTTCTTTGCATAGGTGGCAAAGAAACTGTTCCTATCTTCTCAATTCTGGCTTTGTATACATTTGTCCTTAAGGCTTGGTCTTGTACAGCCAGAATTAATTCCTTGTTTTCTTTCTTTAACTTCCTGCTCTTAGCCATTGCCAAGTCTTGTTATTATCTGCTTTCCCTGCTGTTTTTTAATGTACTGGCCATGTAGTGCTTTGTCTTTCCATGCCTCCATTCTGTTCTTCATTTGGTCTCTCTGGTAGTCAGCAAGCCTTCCTGGCATATTAACTTCAGTGCATCTTCTTCATTGTCCTTCAGATATTCTTCCAAAGTCCTTTTTTCTTCTTCAACTATCTGATTTATTTACAACATTCCACACCCACCTATTTGCCTTGGTAAGTACAGTCTGTCAATGTCTCTGTAAGGATGAAGGGCATTATTATTATTAATATGAATATTATTATGTACGTTATTAATTAAACATGAAACTCAGTCAAGTGAACATTCAAAAATACTTCACAAATACAATTGACTGGTGCTAATGGTTGATATGGGTTGCTGCCAGCATCCTAAGTATTATTATTATTAGCATCATTATCTAATCATCTTCATCAAACATGAAATTAGTCAACTGAACATTTAAAAATGTATCACAAATATCATTGACTGGCTCTGATGGTTGGTATGGGTTGCTGCCAGCAACCTAGGTATCAACCAAGTATCTTCTTAAAATGTATGTTGTTCCAAGTAGCGCAATCTTTTGCAGCTCTGCTGGCATTACAGCAGGAAGCTGCAACTTCCTGATATATTTTGCAAAATTCTTGGACGTGGTACCCTGGTGACAAGGGGTATCACTGTTACATGTTTCATCCATAATCATAATTTCGATGGCCAAGTTGCAATATTTCATTTTTTAAAAACTAAAGTTTTATTGGGTTTTAACAAAACATGACAAATAAAACATCTTACTTGAATACAGCATGATTCCGGGTTATCACATTTCCATACGGACACAATTTCATATGCATATTCATTTTATGTATTCAACTTCATATCTTATCACTCTTTTCACTATTTCTCCCTTTACTTCTCTTAATTTTCTTTTATAGTTATCTAATTTTCTTCTTATTCAATTGCATTTCTTTTGCCTAAATTTCTATATCTTTCTATTCATTATATTTATACTTTCATCTGTCTTGTTTACAATTTCATATATTCTCTTCCAAAATTATTAAAAAATTATTAAAAAGCAAAATTCCCCCTATGATTGCCAATTGGAGTGCAACACCTTTGCATCTTATAATTATTAGCATATGAAATCTCATTAAACATTAAATTTGTGCATTCCAAAATTATAACATTGAAATTTCTAATATCTATTTTATATCATGTAACTCTCATCATTCAGACTCTGCTTGGTACTTCCCCTTGAAAATACACAAAGAAAAATTCTAAGAAAATAGCAAAACAATATATATATATAAATTAATAAGCAAGATAGTTATTCAAATTCATTCTAGTACTGGAACCTTGTAGATCTTTCCCATTTCTTTTCAATATTTATCAATCTTTGAAAACAATTGAAATATTTCCCTCCCTGTCAATGTCACTTTGTGGATGTAAAGCATGATACATATTCAATAGTTTATGTGTTTTCTAGTCCAAGTTTTCCAGTTCAGCCACAGTCCAGTTGATGATTCCAGCTGGGTAGTATATCACTGGAACAGCCCATGTATTAATGGCTTTAATTATGTTTCCAGCATTCAGTTTTGGTTTTAATATTTTGCGGACCCTCTTGATGTATTCCTTTTGTGTTGGCTCTTGGACTTTTCCATTCAAGATATCTGCTTCCAATATGCCTAGATATTTTTAACCTGCATCCTTTATTTATTATTGTTGTTTTTGTTGTTATTCTCTAATAGTATGCAAAAATGCATATTTTCTTATTTCCACTCTATTCCCAGGTGCATAATAACTAATACTGCTCATCAAAGTATAAAGCTGCCAAATGAAGTACTATAAATCCACACTTTATTGCAGCTGGTGTAGTAATATACATACACAAAGCAGGAATGCTATAACTTGCTATCCAAATAAGAGCACTTAATGTATATCAAGAAACTAAAGATGAAAACCTCCTAGAATGCATATGGGTCAATATAAAAGAAAAAAAATGGCATGGCCATAGGTGTATATTATAGGCCATCCAACCAAGCAGAAAAAAATAGATGACCTTTTTGCCAATCAACTAACAAACATAAGCAGGAATATAGTAGTATAGTATAGTATAGTAGTGGGTATCAATTGGAAAACTAATTCTGCACCAAGTGAGAAAGCAAATAAGTTCCTCACCAACCTAGCTGACAACTTTGCTGTCCAAAAGGTAGAGGGTGAAACTAGAGGGACAGCCATATTGGATTTAATTCTTACAAACAGAGAAGAAGTGATAGAGGGAGTTGAAACTGCAGGAACCTTGGGTGAGAGTGACCATGTCATACTAGAATTCAACATAACACAAGCACAAGCAATGGAACATAATGACACCAGAGTGAAACATCTTAAAAGAGCTGATTTTAATAAACACAGAGAGAAATTGGGAAAGATTCCATGGATGAAAATCCTAAATGAAAAACAACTTAAGAATCTTGGGAAACTGAAAAGTACAATCATAGAAGCCCAGACCAGCACAATACCACTGAGAAAGAAGAATAAGAAGTCCAAGCAGGGGTGGGATTCAAATTTTTTAACAACTGGTTCTGTGGGTGTGGCTTAGTTGGTGGGTGTGGCTTGGTGGTCATGTGACTGGGTGGGCATGGCCAACTCAACATCACTCACATTAAGGGGTGCTTCCCTTTGCCTGGCCTGGCATGACAGTGGGGATGCTGCAATGGTTGTAAGTATGAAAAACAGTCATAAGTCACTTTTTTCAGTGCCATTGTCACTTTAAATGGTCACTAAATGAAATGTTGTATGTCAAGGATTACCTGTACAAAAATACAAAAAGCTTCTTTGCTTGCAAAACGCTGCCCTAAATACCAATCATTAGATTAAAAATACCTGCAAGCCAGAGTTACAAATCAGGCAGGGTGCCAGACCACCTTGAGGAATTAAAATAGTTAAAACGCAATGATAACTATCAGCAGCCAACTCTTGCTTATAAACTGAAACCCTTTAGCAGAGAAGTCATTTAAGCTCTCTAGAAAGAGCACACCCAGGAAAAGCAATCCTTAGATCCATTTGCACCACTTAAAGATGCCAGCTCGTCTCACTCACCTCATAAAATATTCTAAGGAAATCATCCAGATTTAAAGAAAGATCACATGCCCTCCAGAAAGGCAGTAAAAAAAAAATCAGTGCCAAGCTTGCATCCTGCTTCTTGGAAGTACACCCCAAAAAGACAGCACCAGATACCACTAAAGCAGTGAAGGAACACCCCCCCCAGATAGAAAAAGAAACCATGAGGCAGGAAAAAATTCAAACACAATACAATAATTAAATCACAACAGTAGCTGTTGCTTATTAAACCAATTACCAGAACAAATAGACATAGGAATGAGCCAGATTTCTCAACCCAGTTTCTTTTCAGGAACAGAGATTAATATTTTTCTTTCCAAACAAAGCTGAATAGGGAAAATTATCCCATCAATAAACACAGGATTAAATGTCACCAAGCACAGATTTAAACTTCACCAAAAACTAGTTTTAGACCAAAACTCAGAAAGGGTATGTAAACTCACGTTTGAATGTCAATCTTTCTAGTTACTTAAGAAGCCTTGCTGAATGTCACTCATCTTGATTCCTTATCATTAAAAGCATCTTTCCACAGCTCTGATTTGTTATTCAATTATTTCGTCAAAGTGCTGATCATTGCATGCCAGCTGGAAGTATTTCCAGGGGAGTATTTCCTCCCAACAGCAGTGTAAAAAGCTTAAAACAACCCTTCCCCTTTAAGAAAGTATCAAGAAAGAAAAAAACCTCCTTTGGAGACAGTAAGTCTAGGCATATTGCCAAGAATGTAATAAGGGTAGAAAAAAACAAAAGGAGATTTCTTTTAACTACCAGTTGTCCAAACTGCTTAGAAAGTTAACAAGGGATTCTATAGAACCGGTCAGAACCGGTAAAATCCCACCCCTGAATCCAAGAAATCAGCATGGCTGCACAAAGATCTCTCTGGCAAATTGGGAAAAAAAAGACAAGTAAAAAAAATGGAAAGAGGGACATACAACTAACGACAGAATATCAGCAGATAGCCAGAATCTGCAAAGACAAAGTCAGGAAAGCAAATGCTCAGAATGAGCAAAGACTTGCAACAAAAGTCAAAGATAATTAAAAAAAAGTTTCTTCCAACATATAAATAACAACAAAAAAAAAAAAATCAAGGAAGCAGTCGGTCCGCTAAGGAGAGAAGACGGCAAGGAATCAACAGGCAACAGAGAGAAAGCAGTGCTGCATAACTTATCCTTTGCATCCGTCTTCACGCAAAAACAATCTACCCACCAAAAATATAACTGTAATAGACGGACCAGAAATAAAAGTTAAAATAAGCAAAAAAAATAGTAAGAGAACACCTGTGCGATCTCGATGAACACAAATTACCAAGGCCTGATGGATTACATCCCAGAGTTTTAAAGGAGCTGGCAGAGGTCATCTCAGAACCACTGCTCCGTATCTTTCAAAAATCCTGGACCAGAGGACTGGAAAAGAGCTGATATGGTTCCCCATCTTCAAAAAAAGGAAAAAAAAACAGACCCAGGAAACTACAGATCAATCAGCCTAACATCAATACCCAGGATGATACTGGAAAAGATAATAAAAAACCAGATCTGCCAACATCTAGATACAAGTAAAGTAATAACTAGCAGTCAGCACGGGTTTGTTAAAAACAGATCATGCCAAACTAATCTTGTTTCATTCTTTAACAAAGTGACTAAATTAGTTGACCAGTGAAATACTGTGGACATAACATACATAGATTTCAGAAAGGCATTTGACAAAGTAGACCACAACCTATTTTATGGTAAGCTAGAAAAAGCTGGGATAGATAGTACCACCACCAGATGGATTCACAACTGGCTGACAAACCGTACCAATGAGTAGTCCTTAATGGGTCTAAGTCTACATGAAGGGAAGTAAGCAGTGGGGTCTTAGGCCTAGTACTCTTCAATATCTTCATTAGCAACATAGATGGGGGAATAGAAGGGGAACTTACCAAATTTGCCGATGATATTAAGCTGGCAGGAATAGCTAACATGCTAGAAGATAGGCTCAAGATCCAGATGGATCTTGACAGACTAGAACACTAGGCCATATTTAACAAAATGAAATTCAATGTAGAGAAAAATAAAGTCCCACACTTAGGCAAGAAAAACCAAAAGTACACATATAGACTGGGTGAAACTAGGCTTAATAGCACTAACTGTGAGAGGGATCTTGAAGTCTTAGTGGACAACCAGCTAAATATGAGCAGCAGTGTGCAGCAGCAGCCAAAAAAGCCAATGCAATCCTAAATTGCATTAACAGAGGGGTACAATCAAGATCAAGGGAGGTACTAATACCACTCTATAAAGCCTTAGTAAGACCATACCTAGAGTACTGCATCCAGTTTGGGTCACCAGACTATAAAAAAGATGTTGAGACTCTAGAAAAAGTACAGAGAAGAGCAACCAGGATGATTAAGGTACTGGGGACTAAATGAAGAACAGTTTCAGGAACATGGCATGGCTAGTCTAGTGAAGAGAATGACCAGGGGAGACATGATAGCAGTCTTCCAATATTTGAGGGGCTGCCACAGAGAGGAAGGGGTCAATCTATTTTCTAAAGCACCCAAAAGGCCAGACAAGGAATAATGGAGGGAAACTGAACAAGCAGAGATTTAACCTGGAAATAAGAAGAAACTTTCTGACAGTGAAAACAATCAACCAGTGGAACAGCTTAACCTCGGAAGTTGTGGGAGTGCCATCACTTGAGACTTTCAAAAAGAGATTGGACTCCCATCTGTCAGAAATGGTGCAGGGTCTCCTGCTTGGGCAGGGGGTTTGATTAGATGACCTACAATGTCCCTTCCATCTCTGATTATCTATTATCTGTTATAAGAAGCTACAAGAATATAATTTGCTAGGGAGAAAGATATGATAAAAACAATTGTCTCTCAAAGAGGTAGACCACAACATAGTTCTTCTTTTGCCTCTTGCATTAGGACAAGAGGAAGTGAATTCTATTTGCAGAGATTCAAGAGAAAGATTAGGAAAAATTTCCTACTTGTAAGAGAAGTTGAGCAATATAGCAAATTGCCTAAGGAAATTGCAGAATCTCCTTCTTTGGAGGTTTCATGAAAGTACAGGATAAACATCCGTTAGGGATGGCTTCAAGTGCCCAGCAACATCATTAGTTCATTTCCAGTGAATCTTACTTAAAGCAATGTTTCTGAAATATTCAACCTCCAGGGAACGCTTTCTACATCAATGTCTCTGCTGAGAAACCTCTGAGAATCCATCATTAATGGTTTACCTCAATGGATTACATCAACCTTTTGCAAAGCATGCAGAGGAACAATTTAAAACATATATTACATTCATGTGGCCTTGTTCTCCAACACTCTACAAGTGAAAATAACATGTGATTTATTCTTAGATAAACTATCTCCTAATTCATAAGAAATTGATAAAGGTACTCCCGCATCATATATAGTTAGACTCTGATTTAAATTTTAAGACTTTTTTCTAAATCTAGAACAAAAAATTATGCATCAAAGAACTGTAATGTGTGAAATTGTCAGCTATGAATCAAATAATGTTTTAAGGGTTATGTGCATGGATTTACATCACGGGTCTTCAAACTTGACAGCTTTAACACTTGTGGACTCCAACTCCCAGAATTCCTCCTCCAGTCATGTTAGCTCAGGAATTCTGGGAGTTGAAGTCCACAAGTCTCAAACTTGCCAAGTTTGAAGACCCTTGATTTACATATATGCTTACTGGAAAAATTGTCTTCTCCTAATCAGTGACATTTACTCTGGCACAAAATTATATCTCTTCCACTAGAGATGAGGATGAAGTTGATTTCTGAAGAATTGTAATTTAGTAAATATATTAGAAACCTCAGAAGCACAATAACAATCAGTTACAGGAGGAAGATCAAAAAAGCTTCCATTTTCTAGAGCTACCAATGATTACTTCTCAGAGCATAAACAAAAGCAGTTGGGGAAACATGAATCATCCAGTTTCAGTTATGGGACTGGTTCAACCTTTGTTGCTGTAACAAATGATTTTTTCCAGAGAGAAAAATTGATATGATCTTGTTGATTTGGTTGTTGATTTCATCACAGTATCCTTCTGTATTGACTCTGTGGTTTGGTGTTAGGGGTATTGTGCAGTGGTTCTGTTCCTCTATGGTGAGATTCAGAGAACAACATAGGGTAAATCTCTTCACCCCAGTTCTTGCAATGCTGCCTATTTGGAGGGATTGTGGGGGAATTGATAAAAGAATGCTACGAAAGAATGTCAAGAGTATATTGTTTCAGGAGGGTCATCCAAAGCATAAACTTTGATAAAGATTCCAGTTGTCTGGAGGAACAAGTATTACAAGTATTTGCTATAGAATTAGGAATCTTTTTATCTACTGTAGTACTAGAGCAAAGTGAACACTGCCCCTTAGTACTAGAATACTGATAGATTTTAAAAGCTTTCTGTTAGCATTGTAAGCAGCTCACATATATAGATTATAAATTTTTTAAAAAAGATTTATCAGATGATTTGAACATTGGTAAAACCCAAGAGAACTCTTCAGGTTGAACCTTGTTGGAGTGAAGTTGGGGCATCTCTTCCTTCCAGTTTTTTTTTAATATAACTGATCATAGACTATCTCAGCATTGTAGATCAAAATCACTTGCCTTCTATCTTCTACCCAAAATTGGTAGCAACCCAGAGGGCACTTCAATGCAGTTTTCCATCATCCCGCTCTTTAAACTTCACTTGGTAATAGGCTTCCCTCAAGTCCTGTTTAGTGAAAATCTTCCCTTTTAATAGATAACCCAACATGTCCCTTGTGAGAGGGAGGAGGTAAATATTCTCCACAGAGATACAATTCAGTCCACGGTAATCTACACATAGTCTAAGAGGACATTTTTCTTCTCTTTGAAAAGTACAAGGGCAACCATCCTTGACTTTGCTGGCTGGCTGGCTCCTAGCTAAGTTCTTGTCTATAAAACCACAAAGTTCTTCCATCTCCCTTGGCATCATAGAACACATCTTTGGCTTGGGTAATTTGGCCCCTGACAAGATCTCAATCATATAGTGCAGTGGTTGCCAACGGGTGGGCCGTGGCCCACTGGTGGGCTGTGCGAAAATTTTGGTGGGCCACAGCATGCTGAGGTGGGGAGGCAGGGCAATCCTGTGGTCTCCCTTGTTGTGGCTGCTGCCTCCTGCGTCAGTGCATCGAGGAGGCTGAGCAGCGGCGGGAAGCAGCACAGATCTCCTAAGCTGCAGGAAACAACTTCTCTCAGGTGAAGATGTTGCAAGGGGGAGGCTCCATCCCCTCTTCCTCCTCACCAGAAGTGCTCACGCACTCACCAGGAAGGAGGCGGCTTGTCGGGGGGCAGAAAGACAGTGAGCGCTTTGCATGTGAGCGCTTCTGGTGAGCAGGAAGAGAAGCTGCTGGGGGGCCCACAGGAGATCACGCCCTCCCCTCACAGGCCAGGAAACACTTTGGAAGAGCTCCGATGCCACAATCTCCCATTCCCCTGCCCTCGGGAGCTTCTCTTCCTCCTTGCCAGAAGGGGTCACACACTCAGTGGGAAGGAGGTGGCTTGTTGGGGGCCAGAGGGGTGGTGAGCACTTTGTGCATGAACGCTTCTGTCAAGGAGGAAGAGAAGCTTCTGGGGGGAGGTTGAGCCTCCCCCTTGCAATATCTTCCCTTGAGGGCATCTCTGGCAGCCACTCAACCTCCTCGATGTGTTGAGGCAAGAAGCAGGAGGTGACAACAATTCCGAGGATCCTCTCCCCTTATCTCCACCCCTTCATTAATGCCATACAAATGTGAGTAGCATTTGTTCTCCAATCTCCAAGTTAAAGGAGCAACATTCAAACGTGGCCGGCAGCAGCCCACTGCAGCTTCCTCACTGCCTTTGAAACCAATTTTGAAGGCTAGGAGAGTATTTCAAAGGCTGGGAGAGCAGGGCTCACTGGCCTCAAATTGGTTCCCAGATGGCCTGGGGCAGCATTCAAATGAGGGGATTGGGGAGACTTATAATCAAAAGCATGATTATAAGTCTCCCCCCTCCTTCACTCCCCTCATTTGAAGCCTCCAAAGCAGTGGTGAAATTTGACTACCTCGCACCAGGTGGTAGGGATGGTTCTGAACAATCACCCCTGTTGGCTTCTGGTTTTGAACTTCCCCAAAGATGGACCACTGACTGCAACTGTGTGCAGCTTGGTCCGTGCTTTGGTGTCAGAGAGCCCTGATCGATCAGATTTGGGGCAGAAGTTGCTTCGTAGGGACAGAGGAAGGGGAGACCATCAGCCGGGTAGAGGGGAGTTGTAAATCCCCTCCCTGGCTTGGCAATTGCTCCCTCGGGAAGATGCCTGAAGCAGTGGTCTAAAATGGCCACCCTAAAGGGGAAGATTAAGCTGGAATAAGATTGCACAGGAGAGAGAAAGACGCGAACAGCAAGAGGAACAGGACGATATAATTAAATGGAAGGTACCCCCAAGATTAACATTTCAAATAATTTTTAAGAAAGGATTTAAAGCGGCAAAGAAAAAGAGAGAAAAAAAGGTGTGAATTGCTTTTGATAGTGGTGGGACTTTGAACCGAGAAAGGTAGAAGCTGGAAGAAGGAATTATCTAATCAATTTGGATAAGTATATTCTGATTCTATATAGCCACTAATAAAGCTGAACTATAGATTGTTAAAGAGAAAATTTAATACCAATGGAAGACTGTGGTTCAAAAAGCTCTGAATAATTGAAAAAAAAGAGGGGGTGAAGATCTGTTATAACAAAGAGTGCCACCTAATTTAAATCTAACTTCTTCTTTTAAAAGACTCTGTTTCTTAAAAACTGTAAAGAAAATTGATACAATAAAACAAGAACTTTGAAAAATTGAAAAATTGAAACAAAGAAAGAAACAGGAAGATTCTGCCCTTGGATTAATTGTTGATTCTGAGGAGTCTCAGTTCCTTAGCTGAGGACCAAAACTCGAGAGGAAGATAATAAAAGCTGACTGTTGGAAATTAACTTCAAAGACACTAGTTAGATTAAATTGCTAACTAGAAAGTTGTAAAATGGTGATATCTCCTCTGGAATTAGGATTGGTTGATTGGAAGCCGCCATGGCGAGGAGTCCCCAGAAGAGCTGAGAGCCTTGAGAGAGGTGATACTTGGCAAGGAGAAAAGCAGTTCGAACTACAACCATAAATTTGCCTCTTTCTCTACCATGAGTAATGGGAAATGGAAGAAGAGGGAGTGTCCTCTTTCAGCTACATAGTCCGTATGCAACCCTACCAAACAACTTAAAGTGGATGTCTTTTTAAATGATATTCAGTCAACAGTCGCAAGTAATAAATTATCATCCTCACTTATTAGCTTTTCTAACAGATACGATCCACTGGAATGGGACTTACAAGCTGAGGTAGAGAGCTCACAGCTTCCAGACATTTCTGCTTCTTTATCAGGGGAGTCTTCCCTCTTTCAAACATCGGGGTTGCCGCTGAGGGTTTGTTGCAACAAGAGTATGGGGAATTACAAAATAAAAACTTTTTTGGTTTTATATCCAGGCAATGCATGCTGACAGCACAGACAGTGCTGACTACTTTTGAGCTTTTAACTGAGGTCAACAATAAAGTGGACTCATTAAAAGAGTCAACTGTTAAGTTTGCTGATCCAAAGATGGACGCTAACTTGGGTTTTACTAAAAAACTTGTCATGTGATCTACTCCCTCACCTAGAGGTGCATGTTAAGCAAGGTTCTCTCTCCCAAGAAGTCTTGGATAAAAAACACACAAGTTTTAACTGTTATCTACAACGGCATCAGATTATCTTACAAATTTTAAATAACCAAACGAATAAAGGGAAGTGGGGATTTAGAAATGCGCTTATTCTTTCCCTTAGCCAGCTTCTTCACTGTGAAAGGCAGCTGGTGGATTTGCAGAGGGTGGAATGGCTTCCCTCCAGAGGGGCTTTTAAACGTATTTTGTTGACTTTTAAACAACCCACTATAGCCAGTATGCTGTTTAAAATGAATTCCTTCCTTAGTGAATTTGGAATTTTTCCTATTTGCGTGTTTACTAAGGAGGGTATTAGTCCTTTAATAACTCATATTGGCAAGAAGAGCACTGCTTTCCGCAAGCCTAATTGCAATGATTTTAAAGTTGTTAACCCTAAGGATGTTACCTCTCCCACACCCTTGAGAAGTAGCAACTTGAAAAATCAACCTCCTATTCAGCAGTGTACTGAGATCAAGCCTGATTAATTCTTTTTGTACTTTGCCAGAGTTAGAACAAGCGGGCATCATTAAAAGATTAGACGACCTGAAGGATCTTTTAGAAGTCACACGTAAAGCTGCAAAACCTTCCATAGAATTTGCTATCCCGGTTGCAGATGTTATTAATGCTCTTTTTGAGAATTCTGATGAAATTCCTCTTCATATAGATGCTGCAAATAATAACTCTGAAAAAGAGGTATAGAGGCAAGAAGAAAGGAGTGGTTGCTCAATTACTGTGGAACAACAAATAGAACAACAAATAGAAGATGACCTTGGAGTAGGTGTTGAACTGCATCACAAGGAAGTTCCCACCTGTTCATTGCTACTCCCTTTGGTCTCGGACACTATCCCACTGGGCCAACCTACAATGATATCTTTCCAACAGGTTGTTGGCCCTCAGAAGCATTTGGAGTCTGTTTACCGATTTGGCAGTAGTGAAGGCAAACAGCTAAAAAACGAGTGCGGCGTTTTTGACTCCGAGGGAATCTTGGATAATATTACTCCTGTGGAATGACTGGAAAATGTTAGTGTCCCTCCCAATGCTCACATTAATTCCCTCCCTATAATGACAAATGACAAGCAAGTAGATTATTTTCACTTATTGTCCTGGAATATTGCTGGCTGGAAAGCCAGCCATGGATGGTGACTTGGAGGATTTCCTGATAAACTTTGATCTTATAGTCCTTCAGGAGACCTGGCTGACCACGGATGAAGAACAGACCCATCTGCCTGGCTTTGATTCATGGTCTATTCCTGCAGTTAAATCTAAGACTAAAGGAAGTGCCTCTGGAGGCATGTCAATTTTAGCCAAAGCAGAGTTGGGCTGGCAAGCCCAGAAGCTCAGTTTTGATTATGCTTCTGCTTCTCATTTAATTGTCAACTTCTTCTATGGTTTTTCAGATGGATATTGCTGAATATATATATATATATATATATATATATATATATATATATATATATATATATGGATCTTTGGTTGTTAGGGTTTTCTCCAGCATAAGATTCAAAGTGTCTAGGCAGCGTTTGATGAAGTCTCATTCATCATCATCAGGCCTCTGTCTTTGGCTCTTGCTTTTCAGAGTGATGTGAGGTTGCAGCTGCTTTTTTTTCTTTCTAACTGTCAGTGGGGTGGGATTTGAATGGGTGGGGGCTTGGCTGTGTGTTCTGATTGGGTGGGGGTGTCTTCTCATTGGTGGGGGGCCTGGCTGTGTTTTGATTGGTTGGTCCCACCCCCACTGGCAGTTAAAAGGAGGAAGCAGCTGCAATCTCACATTACTCTGAGAAGCACAGAGCCGGAGACAGAAGCCTGAAGATGATGAATGAGACTTCATCGAAGCGTTGCCTAGATACTTGAATCTTACGGGAGAAAACCGAACAACCAAAGATTCACATACAAATACCCGAGAACCTCAGAAAACAAATATATATATATATATATATATATATATATATATATATATATATATGTGTGTGTGTGTGTGTGTGTGTGTGTGTGTGTGTGTGTGTGTGTGTGTGTGTGTGTGTGTGTATATATATATATGTGTGTGTGTGTGTGTATATGTATGTATATGTATGTATGTATATGTATGTATATGTATGTATGTATATGTATGTATGTGTGTGTGTGTATGTATATATATATATATAAAATTCAGATTTGTTCAGGTATTTTCCCACATCATTGTAGTTGTGCTTTTAAAGTTGTGCTTTTAAAGGCTTCTGATGATGGCAGATGAGATTCTGCCGAAACGTTGCTACAACTTTAAAAGCACAACTACAATGACGTGGGAAAATACCTGAACTAAGCTGAATGCTATACATGTAAGTACCCGCAAAAACTTAAGAAAACAAATATACATACATACATATCCCTCCTCACCCCTCCCCTTATGATACACCAAATATCTGGGCAAATTTGGAAGAGACAGTTATAAAATTAAATGTCCAACATCCTAACGTTATTATAGTTTTGGCAGGAGATTTTAATGCCAGGTTAGGGACATCTTCACATAACTTTGTTTATTCTGGGGTTATTCCTGAGGATTATTTACTATCCATTCCTCCCTGGCATTCCAGTGATTACAAAAGAAATATTGCAGGTACATAATTGGTTTCTATGATTTATAACTGTAATCTCTATATTATAGGAGGTAAGGACTATGGTTTTATATATCCTTTTACTTATCACTCAAGTAACTCCAGTAGGGTTCTAGATTATATATGTGTTTCAAGGAATAAGCCTGAGAGGTTCGCAGATATACAAGTCCACGTGAGGGAAGGTAGTGATCACCAACCAATTTCAATTTTATTTCAAGGCAGTTCAGATATACGGAGAAACTCATCTTGTGGCAAAAGATTTTTTGCAAACCTGGAAGTGAGACAGGATAGAAACTCAAATGGACCAAAGTTGATACTGCGGCATTATCTATTTTTTTGGATTCTGCACAACCTCAGATCTGGAGAAGCTTAATTTCTCATTCATCTTCAGGCTCAGATAATATTATGACGATCTATGTCATTCATTGAAGAAATTTCTTACTGTCAAACTTCTGATAAGAAACCGCCAACAAGTTGGAGTTAGCTGGGTTGATTCTGACTGTTCGCACAGTAGAAAATATTTGAGAGCTGCAATGCGTAGGGTTCAGCGATGTCCCATCCAAAAAACTATAACAACATGTTGAAAATTAGGCATGATTATAAGAAATTGATAGCATCAAAGAAGGCTTCCTTTAGAACTAAATTATGGTCGGACTTGGAAATTTGGGCAAAAGGGTCAAATTCAGTTTTCTTTTGGAATGCTGTCTCAGGTATATTGAAGGAATGTAAATTTTATTTTGATATCCCCATTCCTGCTTCAACCTGGGAGAATTTTTATTCTAATCTTCTTTTTAAACCCAATCAGGACTATGCATACCCAAAGCAATGATTTATTAACTTTAGAAAATCTCCTTATCTGGCCCCTCATTTCTGTTTCAGAAATTAAATCCATTATTTGATCATTAAAAGCTAATAAGGCACCTGGTGAAGATTTTTTGCCCCCGGAATTATTTAAGACTTATATGGACTGGTGGGTGCCTTTGTTAGCACGGCTATTTACCTTTATAAACAATACTGGCCGTATACCTGTGGGTTGGGAAGTGGCCATTATTGTTCCCTTACATAAAAAAGGAGATAGAGGCAATCCAAATAATTACAGACCAATAAGCCTAATTGGAATTGTTGCTAAAATGTATGCAAAGCATTTGTTGAGCAAAATTGAACTCTGGGTTATGGAGAATAATCTTTTGGTGGAGGAACAAGCAGGCTTTAGACCAGAGCGATCTACCATAGATAATTGTTTCACATTATATCATTTGGTAACAAGGTATTTAAAAATGGGTAAGAAATTATTCACTGCATTTATTGATCTAAGTGCGGCTTTTGATTAGTTAAACAGAAATATCTTGTGGAGGAAACTGGCGGATCTGAACATGGAGCCCAGACTCATTTTTCTGGTTAGGGCCCTTTACTCAAACACCCATGTGAAAATCCGTACTGGCGTAAATGGAGCCCTGTCTAAGAGCATACCTACCAATATTGGCATAAGACAGGGCTGCATTCTAGCCCCAATGGTTTTCAATCTCTATGTCAATATCTACCAGGATTCCTGCATGCAGTAGATTTGCATATGCCAAAGATTCTTGATAAATATATTAATACCCTTTTATATGCCGATAACATGGTATTCATGGCTCATTCACAAATAGGCCTGAGGAGACTGTTGCATAAGCTGAACACCTATTGTACTTTGAATTTCTTAAATATTAATAAAAGCAAATCCAAAGTGTTGGTTTTCAGCACAAAAAGTAGGAAATATAATTGGCAGATTAATGGGGAGTCAATCGAACAAGTAAATTCTTCCACCTACTTAGGAGTGGTCTTTACTAATACAGGATCTTGGTTTAATCACTTTAAAAGTAGTGCATTAAGAGCTGAGATAAGCACCAAAAGATTACATAAATTATTTAACCATAATTACCCAGGCACTTTGACCCCTATGTTGAAAGTATTTAGGGCAAAATTAGTTCCAATGCTGACATATGGTGCAGAACTGTAGGGTTTAAATAAAGCCTCCCCACTTGAACAAACACAGACCCGCTTTTTAAGATACTTATTGGGGACTGATAAGAACACTTCTGCTTCAGCAGTCAGAGTGGAATTGGGTATCCACTCCTTAAATAGCCACTTAATAATTAAAACATTTACATACTGGCTAAAGATACAATCAATGGATTCAGAAGGACTTCCCAAACTATGCCTAACTGAACAGTTAAATAAGTTCCAATTTAACTCCTGGGCCAGTCAACTCCACAGAGCCATCTTAAGACATGGGTTCTCTACCCAATATTTATTGACAAGGGTTTCCCAGGCAAGGGAAATTTTTAAACAGAGAGTCTTGGATATTAGTGCCCAGACGGAAATGGAATTATTAGCAAAAAACAGATCTATAATGGTTGGCTAAGAATAAAAACATCTTCCAACCTGAAAAGTACCTTTCAATGGGTATGCCACAATTACAGAGAAGAGTCTATACCAGAGCCAGATTTGAGTTACTGGATTCCATGTCCAGACATGGGCGCTTCCACCATGTACCATACCACGAGAGAACCTGCTTATGTGGTTCATCTGCCATTGAAGATATTTCCCACATCTTGTTCAACTGCCAAATATATGCCCCCATTAGGCTTAAATATTTATCATTTCTACTGGAAAGAACAACCCATTGGGAATCAAACCACAGATTGTTATATTTCCTCCAGGCCTCTAATGTACACATCGTTCGTAGGACTGCCAAGTTTATAACCAAGACAGCAGTCCTAAGAACCCAATATATTGCACAAATTGGTGTATCCTGCAAGGGTGATTATTCTCTGATTTCTGACTCCCTGATTTTCCACATATGTTTTTATTACTGTATTCTTATATATCTAACTTATCTGTATTTTGTCTCGTTATATATTTGTTATGTTACTGATAAGGTCTTATGACTATTCAATAAACTTCCTACTCCTTCTGGAATTAAACATGGAACTTAGAAGCGAAAAATGGGGGTTCCAGTTTGCAGCGCTTCGGTGGCAGGCAGGAATCCACGATTGTGCATGGTTTCTGCCTGCGCTCCCTGCTGGAGTGCCCCGAGCCAGCCAGCTTCGGGGCTAAGCCACCCCGTAGAGGTGGTGAAGACAGGGGAGACCTGGCAGGGTCGAGGGGAGTCGCATCTCTCCTCCTCAGCTGGCTAAACTCCCTTTTCTGAAGGCGGTAAGAGCGGCGGTCAGAAATGGCCGCCTCAAAGAAGCACTCAGCCAGAAAAGAAAGTGCAGGAGGAAGTTAAGAAGTGAAAGTTTTGGCTGACCGGGATAAGATGCAACAACCAAGGTATCCTGGAATTTAAATTTCTAAAAAAGATACATCGTTCCCAAGGAAGATTTGGAAGCAGCGAATGGAAGTGAAAAGGGAAAGTTTTTTTTTTTCACTCCCCTTCCTAACGTTGACAGCGAACAGAAATGAATGAGAAATCGGAAAAACCCACTTTGGCATCAATAGGTAATTAAACTGGATAAATAAATGTCAAGGGGATAATAAGGATTTCTGAACACTAAAAAAAAACTTTTTTTCTTGCTGTAAGTGGGAAGGGAGAGGAAAAGAATAAGAATAGGATTCGGAAGGAGGAGACCACCTCAAATTTAAAAGAATCTGTTTAAATCCTAACAAGACTTCTAAAAGATACATTATAACTGGAATTTTGTAACTAAACAGTAGTCCCAGGAAGAGAAAGTGAAAAAAGTGTCAAAAGAAACAGCTTGTATGTATCTGGATTGCTTGGTGACTTTGGGACTTTTGGAAATTATATTTGAATGACTAAAAACACTTGGGTGGTTGTTTGAAAAAAAAAATTTTTTTTACAATGGCATCTCTTGTGGATGAACTGAAAATGGAATTTAAAAAATACAAAGAGGAACAAGAAGGGAAGGACTCTCTTGGCTCTCTTTTTCAATTCTTAGAAATGGTGATCTGTACCTACGAGAAACTACAAGAAAGAACTGCGCAACAAGAGAATTGGGACAAAGAAGAAGCCATCTTTAATGAACAAGTAACTTTACTTGGGGAAGAAAGGTGAAAGGAGGGAAAGAAAATGGAGACTTTAAGATCTAAAAAACAACCAAAAAAGGGAAAAATAAGGTGAAAAGTGGATATAATGTTAGAAAGCAACAGAAAGGGGGAATACAGAAGAGGGAAATGGAGGTGGGTAAGGGGGTAAAAAGGGCAGAGAGAAGAAGCAAGGGAGGAAGGAAGGGAGAGAAACTTCAAAGGTGTGGAGCAAGATCTAAATAAACAGGACTTATTTAGAGATAATGGGTAAAAGCTTAACTGAAAAAGTGATTCTGCAAAGGTACATAAGATTGTATTGTTATATTTGTATTAGAAATAATGTTAGAAAATTGGAAACAACATGTGATTATAAAGTGGGATAAAATATTCAGTGTAATTCAGTGAAACTTTTGTGAACAAAAGAAAGGAAATGAAATAAATGAGAGAATTGAATTAAGAAGGAATGGGAACATTTTAATGAAAGTTTATAAGTGTTCCCATAGAAATATGATAGTTATTTGAAAAGTAATGTGTAAAATGTTTAAGATTTAAATGAATATTAATATTAATGATAGATTTGAATTGGCATGGATTGTTGTTTTAATTATATTATATATTTATATTTTTTTCTCTTTTTAAAATATAGTGTGTAACTTTAGAATGTACTAAGCAGAATCCAAATGGAAGTTATGTATTATATACTAAGTGTTAAAAATTTAGGGAAAAGAGATAAAGGCATCATACTCCAATCAGTGATTACAGGAGAAATTTTGTTTAATGAGAAAAGATAATAGACAACTGGAAACAGGACAGACAAAGAATATAAGTATAATGATTTGAATTGAGATGAGATAAATAAAATAAAACTAAGAAAGTTAAAAGAGGGGAGAAGCTATATAGAAAATGTAGAATGGCAATAAGATATGGAATGGTATATAAAATGAGCATGAATTTTCATTTGTGTCTGTACAAAGAGCTGTAACCCAGGATCAAGCTGCTTTCAAAAAAGATCTTTTATGTTTTTATGTTTTGTTTGTTTGTGTTTGTTTTTGAAAATCAATAAAATTTGTAAAAATAATTGAACTTAGAAGCATGAAAGAAATATTACAAGAGTGAGGTGAATTGTTGGGCTCTGCTTTAAAATTTATGGAAAATGCAATTGCAGAATATGAACAACAAAGACAAAAGACAGAAGAGGAGGTGGAGCAAATCATAGAAAGGGCCATCTTTAATTATCATTGAGAACAAAAAATTCTGGAAAGAAAGAGGAAAAGAGTTGGGAATAAATATAGGAGATTTAAGAAGTTAAATAAAGAGGGGAATATCCAGAAAATTAAAAAAGTGAAAAAGAATCAGCAGAAATTCAAAGGGTGGAATAAAGCTATAAATAGAGAGGGGGACAAAAACTGGAGTGAGAGAATAAAGGGGAAAATACAAGGGGAAAGAAGGGATAAGAAACAGGAATTTGGGGAACAAAGAAACATGGGAATTGTAAAAAAAATGGGAAAAATGTTTAATTAGACCTAGAGATAATGGTTGATTAATATTTAGAGAGGGGATTCTGCAAGGTGCTGGGGGCTAACATAAATAAATTTATAGTTATAAAATAGGAACATATAAATGGATAAGATGGAAAACAGAACTGTTATTTCTTGATAATGGAATCTAATGCTCTTTTCCTTTACGTATAGAGATAATTGTAACAAATAATGGAATATGTTTATTAAATATATTGAAATATTTCTAGGACTGGAATGCAGGCTTTTTTGTCTACATATGAATGGAATAATTAATGGAATATGTGTATTAAATATATTGAAATAAATGAAACAATATAGGAGGAGAGCTGAAATGGAATTAACAACAGGGTTTAGGATTAAATGAGTAGATTAATATGTCCTTTTTTTGAAATTGTAAATAAATCTTATGAAATTAAAAAGGGGGAAAAACCATGTAGAATCTGATTTTTATATGCTATGTAGTTTTAAAGGGATGATTAATTTTAATGTTTTAGGTAATAAAATGTTAAATGTTTAATGGGATTTAAAAGAGGAGATAATTAATGAATATGTAACTTAGAGGTGGCACACTTAAACTGATATTTTAGGGGGGAAACCAATTTATAGAAGGAGTGTTTTTAATCAGAATTTAAGATGAAATATACAAATGTGACAGTTAAAAGTACTGTTATGAAGCTAACATAAGTGAATTAAATAATGAGAGAAGCATTTGGAATAATATAATAAAATAGAAAATGTATAAAAGCATTGTTAAGATAAGAAATTGAATACAAAAATTGAATATGTAACTTTGGTCATATTTGTATGTATATGTGAAACCTGTAATCATGCTGTTCACTAAAAAGAGATGTTAAAATGTGAAAACTGAATAAAACTTGTTCACCCCTGGTTGGCCCTGCCCACGCCCGCCCGGTCTCACCCATGTTGGCAACAGGGGTGGTACCAGCAGTGGGAGAGAGAGAGAGAGAGAGAGAGGGGAGGGAGGGAGGGAGAGAGAGAGAGAGAGAGAGAGAGAACAAAGCAAAAAGGCCTGCAAAGTTGACACCCCGACGTGCCAAAGACTGCAGTCCAGGAGAGAAAAGCCTCCCATCACTCTTTTCCCTGGGCCCTTCTCTAACCTGGCGATCTTCAGGATTTGGGGAGGGGTGAGGAATGCGTGTGAAGGACTGCAACTTTTGATGAACTTTTCTCCAAGAGTTTCTCCCTTCTGCAACTCTGTGGCATGAGTTGGCTGCTTCCGCAAGTGCTGGCGGAATCAATGAAGCTCGCCCCACGGGGGCCAGTTCCTTAGGAATTTCCCCCTCTCCTCTTCACTCCCCAGACGGCTGAGGAGGCACTCAAAACAACCTGGAGCCTTTTCCGCCTTATTTTGCTCTTTCAGCTTGTCTTCCACATCAAAGTCAAGATGATCAACCATGTCAGATTCCTACCACCTTTCCCTCCCCCACTCCCGGGGACTGAGAGAGAGAGAGAGAGAAATGAGAGAGAGAACAACAAGGGCAAAGAAGTGGCTTGGCCACGCCCACCCACCCATATGACCACCAGGCCATTTTTATATTAAAAATTATATTAAATATAAATTATAAATTTCAGTTGAGTTTCAGGCCCAGGCAGAACCCTTATGTCAGACCTGGTGTCTTTCTTTATCCTTTGTTTTTTTTTTAATAATCTCCCAGTAGCAATTGTGGTATGCTTCTGGATAGAATGCAGAGAGTGAGAGGCATGCTGTGGTCCTCTTTCTTTCTCCATTATCTGAGAATCAGAGGGTCATCCCAAAACATTAGTTTCAAGCAAAGCCTTCAAGACTGCAAATTCTTTCAGGCAGCTCCTTATAGAAATGCAGTCAAGTTCTTTCTGATCAAGAGCATTTGAAGTTGAATGAGGGACGCAAAGCATGTCTTTCAGAAGCTTAATATGAACAGTTTCTAAAGCAGTTGGTTTATTTTGCAGCATTGATGATTTTGTCCAGTACACAATTGCATGGACTTACATTGTATTGGATGATTCAATACAGGTGGCCTGATTATTTTCTTTGGCATTCTAGGTTACTACAACACGTTTGTACTCATCTGAGTAATATTTTAATACAACTTCTCTTGTTGGGGATTAGTTTGTTGTTTAGGTAGTGAAGCAGTTAGTTTGAACTGTCATTTTCTCAGCAATTAGACACACAGGTTTATCAAAACAACCCACACCCATACTAGCCAAGTGCTTCACTATCAAAGCAAGAGGTGCTTACTGAAATTGACACTTTCACGAGGAAATGCTATATTCATTCCACTTTTTACAGACTCATAATTGAATGAGAAATTATAGAGCAGGGGTCTTCAAACTTGACAGCTTTAAGACTTGTAGACTACAACTCCCAGAATTTCTCCTCCAGTCAAGTTAGCTCAGGAATTCTGTGAGTTGAAGTCCACAAGTCTTAAATTTGCCAAGTTTGAAGACCCTTGTTATAGAGGCACAAAGGGATGGAGTCAATTTTAGGTTGGTATAATCCTTGTAGGCAGAAGGCTCCACAAACTATCAACAGGCTGTTGAATAATTGAAGTGGGAACTAGCCTAAAATAAATACAGCCTTTTCAACTGTAATAGAAATGGCAAGGATTTATAAGAATGGTACATCTCTAAAGGACTTCTGCTTGCTACTTGTGACAACTGGGGGTGTAAGATAGATTGCTATATGATTGTGAAATGCATTCATCTGTTATAACTTCATTGAAATTAGTAGCCAAAGCAGCTGTGCTAGTGTTATTGAACATGTTGCTGTTTTGAAGCAACCTTTGCCCTTCCTCTGAGAAAAAAATTAATTTATTCCTGTAAAATGTCATGTCTGAACACACAGTTCTTGCTATACAACTAGACTCACTTGATAAATTTTAAAGTATTTAAAAATAAGATAAACTCCACAAAACTGAAACAAGTGTACAATTTGCCATGGCATCTAATTTAGGATCTTTTAGATTTTCAAAAGTAAATAATGTTTAAGACTATGAAGATGGGAGACAAAATTTGTACAGTTCAAATCTCAGAAGTCAAAGATGATGTCTGGCCTCACTCCAGAACAGAGCAGGAGAAAGTTTCAATATTGTGCATTACTTCTGAGTCTTCCTCTAAGTTACATTATATTTTTTAAAAATCTAATTGTAGAATTATGCTTTTTGTATTTTAGAATCCTGGTTATCATTATACAGAATTTCTATTTCTAGTTTGTGTTATTTTTATAATACCAACTTATTATCTAAGTGGGTTCAAAGTAAGGAGCATGCAAAATGTTAATGAAATATTTTATTTGTGACATTGCTAAACTGCTTTTCATGATAAAAATAACCCCAAAGTGGGAATATAAAAAATAGAAGCAAATTACAATAGAATTTTCTATTTTTAACTATTATTTACAATTGCAACCTTCAAAATATAAACACAACTCACCAATCATAACCACCACAAAATGGAAGTTGCAGAACACAGATTAACTGCTACCTGTCTGGCTAAGTCCAAAAGTTTATAAGGATGAATGCTCAGTGCAACCGAACAAGGAGGCAGTTCTATAAGCAGGATACATTATGCAGAGGATAACCCAGAAAGTACTCTATCCAGGTCCAGATATGCAGGAATGCAAATTTTATGTCATCGCTCTCATTGACAGTAATTGGATACAATCTGGTGGTTGGTATTCCTCCTTAAACATATGCCTCTGTTTAATATTTTGCATTATTTTAGGGTGTCATAAAATCATGCAATCATAAAGCTGGAAAGTACTTTTAAAGTATTTAAAAGGTAAGGAGATCTAATATCTTCCCAGTCAGTTTATTCTTGCAGACCTCCAGTGAAGGAGTCTCCACAATTCTGGGAGGCAATCTACTTGATTAATTAATTGGCTCCAAGGCTGCGAAACAGCAGCACCTCCTCTCCCTGAAGCTGACAAGTCTGTGGAGCTTCCCTCTCTATCATAGGGCTTCAAGGTTGCAAAATGGCATTCAAATGTTAGCCTTTGGGCAGAAGGTCCACTGGGCAATCATAGGGCCGATGCAGGGGTAACCGGTCTGCCTCCTTCTCACTGAACACATCCATGAAGTCCGTCAGTTCAGGAGGTATGGAGACAGCAGAGGTGGTGATGTCCTGGCCAGCACAGGTGTGGCGGAAGTGGTCCACGCACTGCAGACTCGGAAAAGAAATGGTGTTCCGTGCCCATGCCACCTGAGGATCATGAATCCTAAGCCAAGCCATGCCGAGGACTAATGGGAAATGGAGGTCCGCGGTGACATAAAAGCGGATTGCCTCCTCATGTTCTCCAATGACTAGGCGCAAAGGCTGGGTGGCGAATTTAATGGGTCCTGCAATAAGTTCCCACCCATCAATAGTCTCGACCCTCATTGGAGGTTCCACCGGAACCAAGGGGACATCAAAATGGGCCACAGAGGCCTGATCCATAAAGTTAGTCATGGCCACCAGCGCATTCGCTGGAATCCCTTCCGACTGGTTAGCCAAGAAAACCTGAGTGTCCAAAATCAGATGCCGAGGGAGTCCAGAGTCAACCTCTGCTAATTCAGGTGGGTGTTTGATATGTGCCTGGCCTAGGGTTTCCCCTTGGTCGGGCCTGCCCCATTTCCTGACTGATCATGCTGAGATTCAGGCACAGGCTTGAGTGACCCACCTCGCTTTAGAGGACAAAAACTAGCGAAATGTCCTGCCCCCCACAATACAAGTACAACCCCCCTTGGCGTCTCCGTGTTCGCTCCTGGGCCATCAAATGAGGTCTGACCGCTCCTAACTCCATTGGCTGTTCGGCCATTGCCACGACACGTTGGGTGACCTGGGGCACTGTTAGCACAGGGCACTGTGGTACAGATGCAGATGGACGGTACGACGGTTCTTTCGCCATTGGAGATGTGCATCAATGCACAAGCATTGCACGACCAGAGCATCGAGGGTCGGGGCCGGTTCTACGCGAACTAATTCACCCTGCAGCTCATCTGACAGGCCATCCTGGAGGGCGTTCATTAACGCTGCGTCATTCCAGTTGGAGTCCAGGCACAAAAGCCGAAATTCAGAAATAAACTCTGGTAGGGGGCACCTCCCTTGGCGAAGGTCCTTAAGGTGCCTGGCTGCCATCTGCACTCGTATGGGGTCTTCATACATGTGGTGCATGTGTTGCCAAAAACCCCGGTAATTAGTTCATAACGGGCTGTTCTTGAGCAACAAAGGTGTGGCCCATCTGGCAGCCGAGCCAGAAAGGAGGCTTATCACAAACCCCACCTGAGCCTGGTCATCTGGGAAATCTTCTGGCCTCATAGCCATAAATAACTGGCACTGTCCCATGAAAGCAGGGAACATCTCAGGCTGCCCAGAAAACTTATCTGTCACAGCCACCGGGCATTTCCAATGAGGAGGGGGAGGAGGAGCTGCATGAGCCTGCAGCAAAGCAAGTTGGGCTGTTAATTGAGCCACTTGCTGTTGTAGAGTTTGATTTTCATCTTGCAACTGTTGTTGAAACTGCTGCTGGTGGTCCATCTTAGGTAAAAGATGGTTTAAGTCTGGTACACGACAAAAATGTTCTGTCTCACTTTTCTTCTTTCCCAAAAGATGAAAGAATACAAACTCACACAAACACAGGCAGGCAAGCTGGGTCAGACTTCACAGAGTTAATACTTTGAACTGATATTATCCTTGGCATTCCAACACCCTCTGTCTGCCAAGTCCGAACTGATAACAAATAAAAATCTACTCACAGAAAATTACAAGACAGGTCACAAAAATCATTCATGAAGAAAATCTGAAGTAAGATTAAACTTTGTCCCGTACAAAGTTCCAGCCGAAAACACACCCACTTTTATCCACTCTCTGACCCTCCCACACCTCCTACGTTGCTGCTCATGTTTCTCCCTATGATGCTGCTTAGGATCAAGCCAACACTCTTCCTCTTTACTCCCTGTCAGGGGCTCCTCCGATATGCCTTCCGCCTGATTAATCTCTGGCTGTTCCTCTTGGTTGTCAGATGAAACCTGAGGCATTATCAGGGAGGAAGGCATTGCCAGAGAGGAAGGTCCTGGAGAGGAAGGCCTTGGCAGTTCCTCCTCTTCATCTTCCAGGTGTTCTTTCGCTGACAGCATAGGCTCGGGAATTGGGGCCACAACACCTACCAATATTGGCGTAAGACAGGGCTGCATTTTAGCCCCAATGTTTTTCAATCTCTATGTCAGTGATTTACTAGGATTCCTGCATGCAGTAGATTTGCATATGCCAAAGATTCTTGATAAGTTTATTAATACCTTTTATACGCCAATGACATGGTATTAATGGCTCATTCACAAATAGGCCTGAGAAGACTGTTGCATAAGCTGAATACCTATTGTACTTTGAATTTCTTAAATATTAATAAAAGCAAATCCAAAGTGTTGGTTTTCAGCACAAAAAGTAGGAAATATAATTGGCAGATTAATGGGGAGTCAATCGAACAAGTAAATTCTTACACTTACTTAGGAGTGGTCTTTACTAATGCAGGATCTTGGTTTAATCACTTTAAAAGTAGTGCATTAAGAGCTGAGATAAGCACCAAAAGATTACATAAATTATTTAACCATAATTACCCAGGCACTTTGACCCCTATGTTGAAAGTATTTAGGGCAAAAATAGTTCCAATGCTGACATATGGTGCAGAACTGTGGGATTTAAATAAAGCCTCCCCACTTGAACAAACACAGACCCACTTTATAAGACACTTATTGGGGACTGCTTCAGCAGTCAGAGTGGAATTGGGTATCCACTCCTTACATAGCCACTTAATAATTAAAACATTTACATACTGGCTAAAGATACAATCAATGGATTCAGAAGGACTTCCCAAACTATGCCTAACTGAACAGTTAAATAAGTTCCAATTTAACTCCTGGGCCAGTCAACTCCACAGAGCCATCTTAAGACATGGGTTCTCTACCCAATATTTATTGACAAGGGTTTCCCAGGCAAGGGAAATTTTTAAACAGAGAGTCTTGGATATTAGTGCCCAGACGGAAATGGAATTATTAGCAAAAAACAGATCTATAATGGTTGGCTAAGAATAAAAACATCTTCCAACCTGAAAAGTACCTTTCAATGGGTATGCCACAATTACAGAAAAGAGCCTATACCAGAGCCAGATTTGAGTTATTGGATTCCATGTCCAGACATGGGCGCTTCCACCAGGCACCATACCACGAGAGAACCTGCTTATGTGGTTCATCTGCCATTGAAGATATTTCCCACATCTTGTTCAACTGCCAAATATATGCTCCCATTAGACTTAAATATTTATCATTTCTGCTGGAAAGAACAGCCCATTGGGAATCAAACCACAGATTGTTATATTTCCTCCGGGCCTCTAATTTACACATCGTTCGTAGGACTGCCAAGTTTATAACCAAGGCAGCGGTCCTAAGAACCCAATATATTGCACAAATTGGTGTATCCTGCAAGGGTGATTATTCTCTGATTTCTGACTCCCTGATTTTCCACATATGTTTTTATTACTGTATTCTTATATATCTAACTTATCTGTATTTTGTCTTGTTATATATTTATGTTATGTTACTGATAAGGTCTTATGACTATTCAATAAACCTCATATCATATTTTAAGATAAATTACTAAATTACTAAGATTAATTAATTGTTGATCTTGTCAGGAAATTTCTCCTTAATTATAGGTTTGTCTTTAACAAGCTTCCACCTGTTACTTGTCCTTCTCTCGAGGTATTTTGGAGAATAAGCCTCCAAATTGTTAGTATTTCTCTTACTAATTCCTTGCTTATTTTGAGTTGTGTACCTGTTCTATTTCTCTTGGTTCTGCTTTCAATAGATTGGGCTATTTCTTCCTTTTGTGTAAAGACAGATGAAAAGAAGGAATTAAGCCATTTTGCCTTCTCCCTGCAGGAATACAAACATGTAACAATGTTCCCCATGACTTTGTTATTCTTCATGTAAAATCTGTATTATAGCACTTGTCTTGTGATAAAAAATAATTAAACAATTCTAAAAAAAAAAAAAAAAGCCAGGCAGTTAGACACAACTAGTTTTAATGCTGAAAATATCTTTTAATTCTGTAACCTTCCTCCTGCAGCAGGATTTAAATCATCTGTTTGTAACCCTCAAAGAAGCTTTTTGATAAAATTTAGTTTTTAGCATCTCTCTCCATATTGGTTCTGAAAAACATTTATCCTGGTACTTTTTTTCCTTGTACTGTAACTGCATTTTCCCAATACTTTTTTTTTCTTTACTAAGGTGGAATAGTAGAAAATATCTTGATGAGACCAAAAAAGGTTAAGTTTGGAAAAAGCAAGATGTTTATAATTACTTTTTTGTTCTGTGCTCAAGAATTAGCCACTGCCCTCTGATATTTCGCAGAAGCAACTGTGAAAGTTTAGGTTCTTGGGAACTGTGGTATCATCTAATTTGCTCTCTGGTCCACAGATTTAACTTGGACTACTTTGTAAAGACTTTCCATATAAAACAACAATTCCTGAGTTATCCTAGTTCATTCCTCAAGACAGAAAGAGGCGCAAGAGATGTTTTTTTGTAACTTTGAAAAGTAAAGTTTGAAAAAGTATTTATTTGCTTCAAACATTTTTTTATTCTAAAAAAGGGACAATTCCTTGAAACATGAATAGTTCCTTGAAACAAGTGTAGCATAGCTGTCTCAAAATTGTCTTTCTTCAAACCTCAAAGTTACTTTGAAAAATATATGTGAATGTCTTCATTTTTGTTGACTTCAAAGCATTGAGAATGAGGAACAAATACTATTATTTAAGCAGTGCATTTCCCCAGACTGAAACAGGTCCTGGAATTAATAAAATCTCACTCATATTCTACATGCATACATTACACACAAATAAAAACCTGCACTCACATTCCCTATAATTCACACTGTAGCTTTTGTCAGATCAAAGGCAAAAAAAATCCAAGCAGTTCCTATGTGGAAAAGCTGCAGTACCATAAACTTACTTTTCATTTGAAACACCTGCTAGAATTAGAAGGCGAGAGTTAACATGCAGTAAAAGTTCCTGCAAATGAGAAGTGTATCTCTCACAAACTCCAAAGAAACTAAATGTAACCTCTTAGCTTTCTGGACTGGTTCTGAGAATGTGAACAAACATGTTCAAACAGAAAATTATTGTTTATTTCTAATTAATGCTCTTACATAAATTCAGTAGCCACTCTTGCCAACCAGGAATAATTAAAAAAAATAGAAATAAGGAGAGAAAATAAGTGAACAATTTTCAAATTGGAGAGTTGTTTCAAATAAGCAGGGTATCTGATATTCAAATTTCTGTAGTTCCTAGTCTCAAAGTTCATGATATTTTCTAAAAGGGTATCTCCAGCTTCTTACTTCTCCATTATTGTTCTGAAATTGTCTTGTGATTTTTATTTGGCTGAGTTGGATGCATTGTCCCCTACTGTTTTGTATGGTGCTAATAAAAATACCCCTCTAAGGATGTCTCTGTGGAAATGTCTCAAGAGCGTCCCTGGTCTTTTTCTATAGGAAATCCCAAATGACTTATCTATTATATCCTGAAAAACATCCCTGATAGAATATATCATTTCTATTTATTGTTTATTTGTCTAACCAAGATCCAAATAGATCTTTATGAGTTATTCAGTTTTGTGTTTCCATATGTACTATCCATCTTTTTTGTGACTGAGGAATTGTATGAGCACATACATATATTTTGTTCATCCTCTGGTTTTATGTTATAAAGTTTGTTGATTAATGCAAATGAGGTTATTAAGGGATTAGTATTAGAATCTGTACTTTTTAATTTGTTTAAAACTAATCTGAGGTAAACATTTCCAAAGACCTTGAAGAAAAGACAGGAGTTAACAACCTTCCAGAACACTGATAGGGACATGGGTCAACCATACTACTATCCTACTGCTTTCTGGACTAGCTGTAGCTTCCATATGCTCTTCAAGGGCAACCAGATGTACAGCAAGTTGCATGAATTGGCATAAGATGTCAAACAAAGAGAATACAAGAATGCCGACAACTGATGTACAAGATGAAACTGTATAAAGGCGGTTCTGTATAAAGACTGTAACTTCTACCTCCCCTTTAAGGAGAATCTAGCAAAAATCCCAAATTATTACAGACCATTCCAGATTTTCTGACAACCATACTGTTACCACATCAGATCTGGTCACATATATTTTGGAGAGGACTTATTTTTCTATTCCAGGGGTGGGCAATTAACTTTCCAAGAGGTCACATGAGAAACTATTGTGGAGGGCCACTTCCCCCCGCAACTGCCATCTTACTATTGATGTTGCCGAGGGCATGGGCTGAACTGGGATTGCCCAAGAGGTAGATGTGCTCCAGAGGCTATAAAATGGTCAAATCTGTTCTATTCCTTCATCCTCATTTACAATTTTCATTCTGAGTCCATACAACACACTTCTCATTTTAAAATACTGTGACTGGCTACCCTCCTGGATAAAATCCCTTGCTTTTATTCTCTTCAATATTCCTAATTATCATGAATGAAGGCAAATATAGGTGTCCAAGAGTAATGATGTAGGGTCCAATCTGGATTAATCACTGGGATCAGAGGTTTAGTCTTTGGAGCTTTTGAACTCATGCTGGAGCCTATCCTCAGGGAACTTCTCTCTACCAGAATTTGTGCTTTGGCGTATTCTATAATGTTTATGTGGTGCCTGGTTGTGTATGGCTTTTTATTTGTTGATTGGAGTGTTGATAGCTGGCTATTAAATTATTGGCTATTGTTTCCTTGTGTTGCCAAGTCCTTGGCTTCTAATTACCTGATAAACTGGTGGTAAATCAGCACTCCTGTTAACTGACAAGGAACCCATTTCCCAGGTTTCAAATATTTCACTGGCTACCTTTGTATCTGCTCGGTCAACATTCTTAGTAGCTGTAACATTGAATGTATGTCCTTGTTCATTGCAATGTGATGAATTTGGGTCTTTTTGTCTGACCGCTCACTTGTGTTCTTGCAATCTGGTGTTAGCTTCCTCCCCATCTGTCCCACATAATCACAGTAGCAACCCATGCAGGGATTCTTCTAAGAAATAAACACAAACACTGAAATATTTATGCTGCTCAAATATATAACATATTTTACAGTATATTCAGGGGTGGGATTCAAACAGCGTTACTACCAGTTTGGTGATTACATTTTGCACGCACATGTATGCTTTGCGCGCATGTGGGCCCAACACACACTGTGCATGCATGTAAAATAACCTTAGGCTATGCCGCCAGGACAGCTGAAAAGTGCTGCGCACAGGTGCACAATGTTCGAAAAGGCTCTTTTTCTCTACTTTTTCAACCTCAACTGTGCCGCGCAAAGCAGCTGAGGTTGAAAAAGCAGGAAATAAAGGACAGGTAAGAGCCCAGGCAGGCATGTTGGCCAAACAGCAGCAAACACAGAACCTGTCTGTTGCTCTTCAGAGCTACTGGCTCTATAGAACCGGGCAGAACCAGTAGCATCCCACCCCTGAGTATATTAACTTTACTGAATACATTTCTACAACAAAAACCTTGTCTTGATTTCCAGAATAATTTTTCTGTTTCTCTATTCATTATTCTCTTCCTCCATGGTAATTTTATCAGTTTCAACCCAATCAGAGCAGCAACTGTCAATAATTGATTTTGGCTGTTAACATCTATTTTTAAATTTATCCTAAGATATTCTTCAGTGCTCAAGTTAGATCGGAGGTGGAAGGGAGACTCTTGATATAGAGTCACTGCCTTTTCCTTTGGCTTCAAGTTGTCAAGAAGACATACACTTCATAGACTTAAAATGAAAAACTTGCTATTTCTTCTTGTCCACAACAGCCATTTCATTTGCCAAAGAGATGATCTACCAATGTATTTCCTACCTATCCTCTATTTTTGTATGGAATTCTGAAGTCACCTAGAGTGCCACAAAGAAGACAAAGAGCAAAACCATTTTTAAGGCTTACATTGTGACAATGAGTAGTGAGCAGAGCAGTGAAACTGACTTACAGTATATCTTTGCTTCTATTGTATCCACAGATAGCCAGTAGTCCTGTTTTTCACAAGAGTTTCCTGATTCCTGGTCACAAGAGTTCTCCTTGATAAAGAGGAATAGAGTACCATTCTTTCAAGAATGTTATGATGGCTATTTTAATTATTTGTCACTCAGTTCTTTTCAGAGTTGGACTCTGGATGGGTAAGATCTACAGAATTGAATGATGCTTGGTTTTCATTGATTATAAAGGAAGAATTCAACTGGTTAGACCTAAAAAATAAATAAGTACCTTGGGTTGTGTATTTTATAGTTCCATATGATTCTTGACTGGTCAAGGCCTCCCAGAATGCTACAAGTGTTTGGAACAACATTGTGACAAATCTTCTTTTGTGGGAAGAGAAGATCTGTCTCCTTTGAAAGAATAGATGGCATCATCTTCACTTCTACATACCACCAAAACTCTTAAAAATTACCAGTGACAGAATATTCTTCTCAAGGGCAACCTGATCTACTAATTAATTGTTCTCACAATCAGGAAATTTCTACTTAATTATAAGTTGGATCTCTAATAATCTTCCAATAATTGTTTGTTTGGGCTTTGGAAAAAAGATCAATTCCCTCTTCTCTATGAAGACTTTCAAATATTGGAAGGCTGCTATCACGCCACCCCACTCCTTTTGTTTTTAGACTAGACATATCAAATTCCCACAGCCATTCATTATATGGTTTAGCCTTCAGATCTTTTGTCATCTAAGTTGTATTTTTCTAAATTCTTTCTAAAATCTCAACATCTTTTTTATATTGTGATGACCAAAACCAGAGACAGTATTCCAAGTGTGGTCTTACCAGTGCAGTATAAAACAATACTATCACTTCATGTAATCTTGATGCTATCCCTGTATTTATGCAGCCTATGACTGCAGTAGCCTTTTTGGCAGCTGAAGCACACTACTGATTCATACTTAAGTGGTTGTCCACTTGGATACCTAGATCCCTCTCACAGTAACAACAACTGAGTCAGGTACTACCTATTCTATATCTGTACTTTTGGTTTTTCTTGCCTAAGTAAAAGATTTTATTTTTCTCACCACCGCATTGCATTTGTTGGATAGGACCCAGTATTAAAGCTGTCAAGATCCTTTGGAATCTTGAGTCTACCTTCTAAAGTGTTTGCTATTCCCCCCAGCTTTCTGTCATCTGCAAATTTGATACCCTTCTATTTCCTCATCTAAATCATTTATGAAGATGTTGAAGACTACTGGACCTAAGACAGAATCTTGAGGTAGTTTCATTGACAACTACAAGTTGAGTGTGGTTGGTAACTAGTTGGCAATCATCCATAAGATGATTTTTCTGTCTTTCCCACATTTTTCTATCTTATTGAAAAATAAGTGTACTTTGTCAAATACCTTATTGAGATCAAAGTAAACTTGGAACTATGTGAACTATATAAACTAAGTAAACTGGAAATGTGGTTGAGACAGCCTCAAAGGGTTTTGAGGAAGCACCATTTCTAGATCTTTTCAGATTAGATTATAGTACTCAAATAGTAATGGTTGCACTTGTGAATGATATCTCAAGGGTTTGGGCTCAAGATGGTGCATTAGTTCTTGCCCTCCTGAATTTCTCAACAGCTTTTGATACGACCAATCATGGCATTCTTATGAACCAGTTCAGGGAATCGGGGCCCTTTTCCTCTGAGACTAATCCCATCCCAATCTGATTGACAGGGGAGTTTTTGTATCACGCTATATGTTGGCATGGATTAAGGTTTTATTAGTATGCTAATGGCACTTAGTTATACATATCCATTCTGGGGTATATAACTGATATTGTAGAGGTTCTTATCTATTACCTGGTGGCAGTGAGAATCTACTCTAACAGACTGCGGTATTCAATAGTCAGCATCTCCAAGTTTGAGTTCCCCCTCCCAATTGTTCTTCCATCAATAAATTAAAATGGGGTAGTACTCCCTCCAGGCAGAGCTACTGTGCAATCTGGATATCTTCCAGAACTTATAACTTCTGCTCAAGGATCAGATGGTAACATGGCTATAATGGTCTTTGCACAAATTCATCTTGTGTTACAGCTTTCCCTGTTCCTGGATTGTGAGGCACTTTTCATAATCAACTAGAAGTAACTTCTAGTGCAGATTATTGCATATCTGTATATGAAGTGCCACTGAAGTGCTTTTGAAATCTTCAACTAGTCCAGAATACAGACCATATTCAATATTGGGTGCACATAAGTTCTTCCATGTTACCTTTTTGCTGCCAGAGCTCCTGGGTACAACTGAATTATGCATTTCAAAGTACTGTTATATTCTTTAAAATCCTAAAAGATTACTTGCAAAAGTGACCTGCCTCCAGTCGTTTCTACCAATCTCACCAAATACAATAGGAAGTACCTTCTCTATTGCAGCACCTGCCTATGGAATAGCTTCCCCATTGAGAGCCAGGTGGCCCTAACCATTCTGGAAGGCCATAAGAATCTGATCATTTCTCTCAGGTATTAAGTGGAGCTTGATATATCTGAGTTAGGATTGCAATTTGTCTGTGAGATACCTCAGCTTTCATATTTATTATGCTTCCTTTTAATTGTATTTTAATTGTTTTTCTTTGGGTTTATTTTATGTGCTTAGCGGCCAATCAAATGTTCTAAATAAATAAATAATACAGTGATCATACATTTATTTTATAGACCATTTAATGAGAAATGGTGATAGAAGATTTTTTATTGTATCAGGACCTGTAGTAAATTGTGGTGTGACACTGAATGAAACTTTTTGTGGTCAGCTGGAGGAAAAGAACTGATTTATTCAAGATGTTCCCTGTGATATATTCATTCTAAGATATGCAATGCTGAAGATGATTGTGTAAATGGTTGCACAATCAGAGATAAAGGTATGGAAATGGTGCTGTGTAGAAATGTCTTGAATTGGCTACATTGAAAATTAACTCAGGATGATTTAGGACTTGGTCTGAGTAAGACTCATTAGCTTCCATACCCATTTGACCTAGAATGTAATCCAGTCCGGTCCATATTTGTTTGTTTGTTTGTTTATCCTTCCTTCCTTCCTTCCTTCCTTCCTTCCTTCCTTCCTTCCTTCCTTCCTTCCTTGTCCCAAAATTGTTTAGCCTTATATCAATGTAGTTTACAAACAACAGAGTCCCAATCTCAGACATCTCATGATAAAAGATTTCAGGGCTGGAAAAGACCTTAGCCTTAGATTATGCATTCTACCTTTAATTCCCAAATAAGCTGTCCTAAAACTGAACAAAAGATGAGTACATATAGTCATGCTTTTAGTTCTTAATATGTTTATTTAAAAAACAATCTTTTGTGACAACCCAGTGATATCATGGCTTTCCTCTGGGAAATATTGCCAAATATACTAGAGCTTCAAGTTCATATCTTTATCCCCAGTCCTTCAAATTAAATGCCAGGCAAAATGTCCTCCTTCAAAATTAATCCTTGTTCTCAGGGCATATAAGTCCTTCTTCCATCTGCCAAACATTCTGCCAGGAGCTGGCAAACATGAACTCAAAACCATTGAAGGATATCTATCAAAGATCCTGGAGCACATGAGAACTACCAGGGGACTGGAAAAGAACTGATCTTAGGCCAGTACTCTTCAATATCTTCATAAATGATTGAAATGAGGGAACAGAAAGGGGACTCATTAAATTTGCAGACAACAGTTTGATGGCAGGAATAGCCAACACTCCAGAATATAGGCTCAAGATCCAGAAGGGTCTTGACATACTTGGAACACTGAGCCCTATCTAACAAAATGAAATTCAATGGAGAGAAAAGTAAAGTTTTACACTTAGGCAACAAAAGACAAATGTACAGGTACAGGGTAGGTGAAATAGCAATAACTGAAAGAAGACCTTGGAATCCTAGTTGACTGTCAGGACTGCCATCATGCCAGCAGCAGATTAAGGCTCACTGGTACTCCAAGCACTGACAAATCTTGGTGCCCCCCCCCCCCGCCCTTTGTACATACTGTACAAATGAGGCCAAGCTTAGGCTACATGAATGTTTTTGTGGTGCCCTATTTTGGCCTGGTGCCCTAAGCAGGTGCTACAATAATACACCACTGCATCCTGCTATGCTATGGATTGCCTGCTGTCAGTCTGTCTTGTTTAATGGGGTGGGAGAACTGCAGGGTGAGATAAGGGGGGGCGGGGGTTAGAGGAATCAAAACTAAGATCAGATCATCCTGCCAGAAGAATTGAGACTAAGCATCAGGGCCTCCCACCACCAACCTTTCCAAGGTCACACTATGGAATGCAGAACCATCGAGTCCACAATGACTGGGGCCATTACCCAAACTGTTAAGTTTGGGAAATGAGAGGCTGAACCAGAGCATGAGTGCAACAATACTTTATTATAGCAATAAAGGACTGACCGTGCTTGCCAAGCCTGGAACTGGCTCGCAGCGATCAGCAACTGGTTGGACCCCGCAGCCTGCTTTTATAGCTGGCTGCTGGGGAGAACCAACCAATGAGTGAGGGGGGAAAAACGCCCCCGCAAAGTGAACGGACCTGAGTGAGAACTCCTAGAGTTCCAAGGACATAACACAAACAATTCTTTAGCACCTAACTAAACACTTATTGTTAACCAGGATGGAAAGTGGGAACGGGAATGTATATGCTTTGGGTGCAAAAACAACAGATCTAGCTTTGCTTCTTCTGAAAACTCTTGACTAAAAGTAAAGTGTACTTTTGGCTTAATCATGGGCTGAAAAGTCTTTCTTTTCTAACTGACCAAGTTGGGACAGTTGACATTAAGCTGGAACTGCAATAGCAATCTACCCAGAGAGCTTACCTATCATGGAGATTGTGCAAACATATCCTTCTTTGGAAAGGAGCCAGAGAAAAAGAGGGACATCAGGCTAAAAGGAGAGCCCAAGGCCTCAGGACCCAGCAAGAAACCCAGACTGGCCAATAGAATTTGATGCCTGGACAAAAGAAGTGCAGGGAAGACCAGCGGTCCCTACATAGTACCAGAGGAGCAGGAAGAGGAGTCCATCTGAGGGGCAAGAGCCCAGTGGTCAGATGGTAGATGATCAGAAGAGCCCCCCATGAATGAATGTTGTCTGAGGATGTCAAAGCCAAACCCAACAAGCCTCAGAGTGGGATGATCCAAATATCCAAGAACTCCCAGTCACAGTAGCTGACCCAGCACTTGACCACCCAAGGGGGAAGCTCCAGGCCTGCCAGGGGAAGCTGCTCCAATGTCAGTAACACCTGCAGTAGCAGTGATGGAACCCATCACAGCTGTACTGGTTCCAGCCACTCCACCAGCACCTGTGGCAGTCCAGGCACTGATGACCCCACCAGCAGTAGCAACTCCTCAAATTCAGGGATATCGCCAACTTCCTCCCCTGATGATGAAGTACAATGGGACCTTGAAGCGACTGAGGTATTTCCTGGTAGAGGTCTTGCACTAGAACATTTTACCCAAATGACATGGCCAGAGTGCATGGCCCTGGCATTGGTTGGGGAAGTAGTGGACTGGCTAGTGGCCCTATACAATGATGACATCAATGAATTATATCAATTTGACCTTTTCATACAGGCCCTATGGTGCCTGTTCAGTTCAAGACATTTCAAGGACCATTGGCAGACTGCTGAATGGCAAACCACATCCAAGCTATCAAACAGGGGAAGTGGCCATTGGCAGAGTATATACAAAAGTTCTGGAGATTGGCTTGCTATCTGGGAGACTGGCCCCAATGGCTCTTAATGAACCACTTCCAAGGGGAACTAAGCTGAGAGCTGAACTACACATGCCTGTCCTGGGGAGTTCCTAGAGACTTTCCGGGGTGGTGTGACTTGGCCAGCAAAGTTGAGATCAATCTAACCACAAGATGCAGAACCTTCACCCCACAGGAAAAAAGAGTTGTGGATGCTCCATCACTATAGATTTTTAAGAAGAGACTGGACAACCACTTGTCTGGAATAGTGTAGAGGTTGAGCAGGGGTTGGCTTAGAAGACCTCCAAGATCCCTTCCAACTCTATTATTTTAGTATTTAGGGAATTAGATAAGGGACATCTCCAACTTCTATTTATCTTAAATAAAATTCTTTGGTGAACTTCCTACCACTCCTTGGCTAGTTCCTACTATTAAAACAGAGCGGTATTCAGCAGGTTCTGACCAGTTCTGGAGAACCGCTAGTAGAAATTTTGATTAGTTCGAAGAACTGGCAAATCCCACCTCTGACTGGAGATTTCACAGTCTCCTTCCCCTGCCTCACCCACCAAGCCACGTCCGCAGAACCAGTAGTAAAAATTTTTGAATCCCACCACTGTATCAAAAGACTATGCTAACGATTGGGTAGACATCTGATGAGTTCAGTCACATGAGATTAGACAGATTGCCTTTGTTTTGTTCAGCATGATTGTCAATAAAAATTATTTAGTCATCACTATTTCCTTAAGAATTACCCATGCAAAAACTAAGCCAATGCATCTGGAAATATCCATTGGGCTGCCATTTAAAAAGGCAAATTTAACAGCAATGTATAATTTAACAGAATAACAGGGTTGGAAAGGACCTTAAAGGTGTCCTACAGGAGACCTATATCATTCCCGAGGCTGCCCAGTCTCTTCTTAAATATCTCCAGTGATGGAGCACCCACAACTTCTAAAGGCAAACTGTTCCACTGGTTAATTGTTCTCACTATCACGAATGTTTTCCTCTTCTTCTTTGCACTAGACTACACAAGTGTTTCAGCCTCCGAACCCCTTATCAACTTTGTTGCTCTTCTCTGCATTCTTTCCAAAGTCTCAACATCTTTTTTTTTATAAAATGGTGACAAGAATTGGATGCAGCAATCTAAGTGTGGTCTTGCTAAGGCTTTATAAAGTGATAGTCTCACTAAGTCTCTATAAAGCATTACTAATGCTTCATGTGATCTTGATTCTTCCCTCTGTTAGTGTAGCCTAAGATTGCATTGGCTGTTTTGGCTACTACTGTACACAGTTAACTCGTATTTAAGTGATTGTTCACTAGGACTTCAAGACTCTCTCAGAATTGCTGCTATTGAGCCAGGTTTCACCTTATCTGTATCTGTACATTTAGTTTTTCTTGCCTCTCACCACTGAATTTTATTTTGTTAGATATGGCCCTCGATTGGAAAAACAACATCAAGATCTACAAGATCTGTCACACCTGATTTTTTTTAAAAAAATACTTGCTTTTCTGATGCTATTGCGCCCCCCTCCATTTCCATTGCTGTGTCTTACTTTAAATTTGAAACAAAGTTGGAAAAAAACCCTGAATTTCTAAAGCTGGTAATCATGCTCTTCCTTGTATAAAACAAATCTTGTTTTTATCATTGGTAACCTGTATTACAGAAGAGCTCTGACACTTGCATTTTAATAAAGATTAGAAATTGCCAAATGTATTTACATAACATTAAAATCACTGTCTAGAAGATGCACAAAATAAAATGAATACCATCCTAAGACTCCAGTACTGACTTGTATGCAGCCATTTTATTTTTTTATTTTTTAATGCTACAGTCTTTATTTCTGTACTAAATTTTGGAAGAAAGATTTGATGGACGGGAAGAGAGACAACAACACAATCTTTCAGCTTTTGGTATACTGGCAACTCACAGCCTAAAATTTTTGTAGGAAGTTTTTTGCCTACCCTAGATTTTAACTTATTCAGGCTTATGTCATTCAAAAAACATTGGAGATCCAAAAAGTATCTTCAAAATGAATAACAACTTAAAAGAAATGCTGCTCATCTGAAAAAAATCCAGGAATGTTAAGAATCAGCATGCAAAATGATGAATAAATGTATCATTAAATAAAAGCTACATTTTTAAAGTGACTTAAGTGGGGACTGCAAAAATCATGATGATCCTTACTTGGCAGCAAAGAGAATTACCATTGCCTTTATTTGTTATTCAGATTTCTGCTGTCCAATATCGTAGCCCCAATTTGACTAAATATTATGTACATTGTGAAAAGTACCCACAATATTTGTGAGATTTATATCCTTTATTTTCTATAGTACTTAAAGGTAGCTTAAATGGAGGCTTTCCCTTTATTATATTCTCATACTCACAATTCTGTAATTGGGGGAGTATATGACCTTCAAAGAAAATGTGCAAGAGACATTACATCAGGGTTGTCAAACTTGTGGTATCACATGGGTGTCACGTGACATTTCATGACATTTTCTCCCTTTGTGGAGCTGACGTAGGCATGGCCTGCATGAGAAAACATTTGGCCCGTGGGCCGCCAGTTTGACACTCCTGCATTACATTGCAACTTTACTTTGAACTTCTGAAATCCTGCAAGGTACCTTTAATACTATCAAACAACAACATCATGTCAAGTCCTTGAGAGGCACTCATTAGTGGATAAAATGTCAAATCCAGTGTAAACATCTGGTTGACTATGCGACCAATCTTAATAATAATCTGTTATAGCCCTACTACAACAGATTCTGGGTAGTTTACAAAATCTTAAAACAGTAAAAACAGTTAAAAACAAAACAAAACAGACAGCCTGGACTGAAACATTCATAACAACAGTAAAAATCCATATCAGGGGTCCCTTCAACACACTCAACCAGGCCTGGAGTCAAAGCCAGGTCTTAAGGGCTTTTCAGAACCTCAGGAGATTGCAGGCATTGTAATTACCCACTGACTCTTTCTTCAATTTTCCTGCTCTTAGTTTTTGCCATGTCTTTGTGTTATCTGCTTTGCTCGCTATTTTTTTTTTTTAATATAATGGCCTCGTTGCCTTATTATGTCTCTTTTCGGTTCTTCACCTGGCTGGCTACTTTGGTCTCTCTGGAACTCCATAAGCTTTTACGGTGTACTAGCTTCAGTACATGTTCTTCATTGTCCTTCAGACATGCTTCTAACACCCTTTTTTCTTTTACAACTGTCTGGTGTACTTGCAATATCCTATGTCCATTTGCTATGTACAGTTTATCAGTATCACTGCATGGATGAAGGGCATGATTCATTATCATTATTTTTCCGGTCCTCTTATCCAGAGTTTTTAATTTTGCTTGGGTCCAGTCTACTGTTCCAGCTGTGTATCTAATGACTGAATTGCCCAGGTGTGAATTGCTTTGAGGATATTTCTTCACTGAGTTTGGACTTCACAGAGAAGATGATATATTCAATATGTTGTTTTATTGCCCTATTATTTTTTCCATTCCACAAAAATGAATTTGTTGTGTTAAACTGTTCCTCTTTTGTTGTACAATTTTTATTGCAATAAAGATATTTGATCCGATCGTCTTCATTTTTATAAGGTATTCACTTCTAATCTTCTATTTGACTTCAATGTGCTTGATGTGGTTGGTTTGAAAGATGTCCAGATATTTGTAGAGATCATCTTCATCGAAACTCTTAATGTTATAGATGATGTTCGAGTTATGACAGTTCATTTAGTGACTATTCAAAGTTATGGAATCACCCACCTCAAGAATTTACAAAACAGTTCTGAAATTACAAATGTTGCAGCCACGCAGCAGTTATGAATGACCACAGAGGCACTGCAACATTCACCCTGCTTATTGTCCCCTGGTCCACACAATTGCTTATCCCTTTTCACTCTGCTGCACCAGACTCAACTATCTTTTCTCTGCTACAGTTTCTTTGAGAGTGGGATGGTTTCACTTCCGATCCGATCGTCTTGCAAATGTTTTGTGCCAAAGAGTAAAATGTTCTGTGTGCCAGGATCTCATAAGAATTCAAGCCACGGGATTATGGCACTCAGAAGCTTCCAGTCTCTGTGCAAAACATTTGCAAGCAGATGAGATGCTTTGAGGCAGCACAATTTTGTGGTCTTACATGGCAGAGGGGCTGGAGAGGAGATAGCTTGCTAGATCTTTGCAAAGTAAGTGACCCGGCATGGCAGGAGGGAGGTGGAAGGGAAGCAACTACATGAGGTATCTCAGTGAGTGAGGCCTTAGATGGTCTTCCATCACTAGGTCTTCCCACGGCCTTCCCCACCCTGAGATACCTCATGTGCACTTAACAACTTGCACATTCAATTAGCGAGTTTGCGAGTAAAAACAGGGAGGTTTCATGTTCATTTTATGTGATTCATTCCAATGAATGTAATTAGCAGGCTCCATTACATTCGTAACTCGAGGACTAACTATGTTTCCATAGAGCATCTTGATTCCTTCAGTTTTTACAGTTTTTCTCCTGTTGATGGTGAGAATGGTACAATATTGCAATATTTTGACAAATCAATTGCAATATGTGGCTGAATATATGGGGAATATTGAAAAGTGATTCTATTTCTCAAGTTATTTTTCCATATAGCTTCAGATCACCCATGTAAAAAAGATGGGATATCAATGGGATAGCCTAGCAGATTTTTTTGAAGTTTGATTACCATGGCCTAACTTGTTTGTTTTAGCTGATAGAGGAATCAGTACAATGTCAAATAGTAATACTGATAGTGGCTCTCCCTGAAAGATTAATTTCCAGTCTATCATCAATGAACTGTATCTTTGATTGTGCCCAGAGGTGCTATTCAACCAGTTTGCACCCTATTCGTGCGAACCAGTAGTGGTTATTTGGCATGGGCCGCCGAACCAGTGGCAATCCCTGGCTGGCCACACCCCAACCCGGTTGCCTGGTCGCTCACTTACGATCGCTCTCCTAGCTTTCTGTTCTCCACGTCCTCTTTCTCCCTGGGGAAAAGGAAGAAAGGCATGGATGCTGCAAGTATCACTTTCCCCATGTGAGCTAAAGTGTCAGGAGTGAGAAAGAGTGCAGTCTGACAGAGGGGATTTTGCTAGTTCACCAACCACATTTTCCAAAATTTGCATAGATATTTGCATTATTAGGTTTCAAAATAAATAAAATGAAATTACATGAATACATCAAGTAATATGTTTTACTTCTTCAAGGGAAATTCTTGAGTTTGGCCATGGTCTAAAATCAGGGAGGGTTGGACTGGGAAAGACTTATGTGGAAGAGAATGTTACCCTAAATAGGTCTATTACTTTTTTCAATTGTTTCTGTTTCAGCCAAAACAGTTAATGCAGCTTGGCCATAGTCGGAACATGTCAGGTGCATGTCACTTCCTGGAATGGGGCAGGCCCTTCTCTCCCTGTTCTGTGAAGGGAAAAAAGGTGGGAGGGAGGGAGCCAACCTGCTTCATGCCCCTTTTTGCACTCTTTCCTGCTTCAAAAGGCCCCTGGCTAGAGGTGCTGCATGATCAGTTGCCCTGTAAGGCAACTGCCATGTCTTCTGCTCAAGGCCACTGCCCATCCCACCAGTCACTGCAAGGCATGTTTAATTGTCTTGTGCAGCAGCAAATCATTCAGGGACAAACATCCCTTGGTGAATTGTCTGGGACAACGGAGCAGGGCAAGAGTGCCAGAAGATCATTGCTGGCAGAGGAGCACTGGTAGAGGTCCCACTGAGCATAAATGTTGGTGGTGGGTTGGCTATGGGCGGCCCCCCCACAGAAAATGGCCATTGAAATGTGACTGGCATTAATTGTCCTTGACTCTAGAGGTATGTAGCAGGCAATCCAAAGCTGAGGAAATTTCACAGATTCACTTCCCTATTTCTCTGCAAGGGAAGTTTCAAACAATTGGGCTCCGACAGCAGACAAGCAATTTGTATTGCTTCTGTTTTCTTTACTTTAGATCTCATGCTGGAATATATAACTCTTTGCCCTCAGGGTTGTGGGGAGAGGGGACTTGGTTAATTTAATAGATGAGATCACAGTGCAAAAGTTTAATTTATCTATTCAGACACTAGAAAGACCAATGCTGACAGGAAAAAAAATAGGAAGATGGTTTTAGCTGAGCCCAATGTAATAGTGTTAGTGTTCTTAACACTAACTATTGAACATCACACAGAACTTTGGCCACTGTGTGCAGCACAGATTCTCACTGTGTTACATATTAACTGGCTACAGTTATATAATACACATGAGTTCTGTGAAGAAGAAATTTCTTTCCCATACCTAAAATGTCTGGTTAGAACAGGGGCGTCAAACTCACATCATCACAGCAATGTCATGTGATGTATCAGGACTCCCCCCTTTTGTTAAACTGGGCCTGGGTGCGGCCAGCACATGATGCATCCGGCCCCCGGGCTGGGAGTTTGACAGTCTTGGGTTAGAAGCTTTTCACTCTCATCCTCTCCTGTCTTGTCAGAAAAATATGCAGACTTTGCAGATGTGGATGTCAGGATGAAGAGAACTCTACAATTCCTAGCATGGCCCATCAGAACAGATGAGAGATTAGCCTCTGGAAGGACAGTCTCTCCAGCTCCATCCACTTCTGGTTGCAGGACTTGCCAAGTAGTTTGAAAAAAAAGGTTGGGAGAAGACAATGAATGTTGGCACAGATAACACAAGAAGGGGAGGCATTCTACCTCTACATTAAAGGGCCAGTTGTTGGAAAGCTACCAGCTAGGCTGGAAGGAGAGTTCAAGCACAGCGATAAGTTTGACTTCCCCTAAGATCCATGAAGCCTCATCTAGTCATTCCCAGGGAAATGCAAGCAGTCAGTGGAGATTCTTATAAAATGAGTAAAAGATAACCAGCAGTGTGTTTCCATTTTTTAGTTTTTTTTTACACAAAGGAGGGAAGATTAAATCTAGTATAGGCAATGAAGACAATCTTAAAAAGATCTCCAAAAGCCATAAGAACAACAGTTGCTGAAGCATGAGTTAAGCCCAGGGAGGTAGGAAAGTGTTAGAAAAATATTTAAACTGTCCCTCCCCTGACTTTCTTGCATATAAGAAGGGAAGAAAAAGCAAAGTAAGAATAAAAGAATCACAATCCAGTCCCCTAATCACCCTAGTTCTTCTCTGTACTTTTTCTAGTCTCAACATCTTTTTTATAGTGTGGTGATCAAAACTGGATACGGTACTCTAGGTGTGGTCTTTACTAAGGCTTTATAGAGTGGTATTAGTACCTCCCTTGATCTTGATTGTATCCCTCTGTTAATACAATTTAGGATTCCATTAGCTTTTTTGGCTGCTGCTGCACACTGTTGGCTCACATTTAACTGATTGTCCACCAAGGCTCCAATTTCCCTATCACAGTTACTGCTATTGAGCCTGGTTTCACCCAGTCTATATGTGTACTTTTGGTTTTTCTTGCCTAAGTGTAGGACTTTACTTTTCTCTACATTGAATTTCATTTTGTTAGATACGACCCAGTGTTCTAGTCTGTCAAGATCCATCTGGATCTTGAGCCTATCTTCTTGGGTGTTAGCTCTTCTGGCCAGCTTAGTATCATCTGCAAACTTGGTAAGTTCCCCTTCTATTCCCTCATCTAAGTCATTAATAAAGATAATGAAGAGTACCTAAGATGGAACCTTGTGGCACCCCACTGCTTACTTCCCTCCATGTAGACTTAGACCCATTAAGCACTACTCGTTGAGTATGACCAAAATTTTATTATGTTTTATTTAAAAATTTATTTAAAATTTTTATTTTATTACGACCAAAAATTATTTATTTTGGGACCAAAAATAAATGTAAAGATAATTAAACTAACGGCAACAGGAGCAGTAAGGTGACTCAATATTAACTGCATTACTCATAACAAAAACAATGAAAAGGTGGATATCTTCTGCCTTTTATGTTTGATCAGCAGCAGCAAAGTATCCATCCCAGAAATATATAGAAATAAATAGAAATAGAAAAAGGATGCAACGAAGTAACAGACAGTAGGAAGAAAAGATAACTGTTTAACTCATTCTTTGCATCAGTCTTCAAAACAGGGGAGGAGGGGGTCAACAGACCCAGGAAACTACAGACCAATCAGCCTAACATCAATACTTGGGAGTTATAACTAGCAGCCAGCAGCCAGAGTTTGTTAAAAACAGATCATGCCAAACCAATTTTATTTCATTCTGTGACAAAGTTATTATTAATACCACTTTATAAAACCTTAGTAAGACCACCTCTGGAATACCGCATCCAGTTTTGGTCACCACATTACAAAACTTATGGTGAGACTTTGGAAAAAGTGCAAAGAAGAGCAACTAAGATAATTAAAGGCCTAAACCATATGAAGAACAGTTGTAGGATTTGAGTTTGGCTAGTCTGGAGAAAAGAAGAACTAGGGGGAACATGATAGCAGTATTCCAGTATTTGAGAAGCTACCACAAAGAGGAGAAGTTCAATTTATTTTTCAAAGCACCAGAAGGCAAAACAAGGAACAGTGATGGAAATAATCAAGGAGAGAAACAACCTGAAATTAAGGAGAAACTTCCTAACAGTGAGAACAATTAACAAGTGGAACAGCTTACCTTCAGGAGGTTTTGGTTTTTAAGAAAAGTCTGGACAGCCACCTACCTATCTGAAATAGTATAGGGTCTCCTGTTTGAGCAGGGAGTTAGACGTGAGTGAGTGAGTGAGTGAGTGAGTGAGTGAGTGAGTGAGTGATATACCATAGACAAGCACTTGTAGAGTTGCAGGGAAGCCTTTGGAAAATATATTCAAATACAGTGATATATCCACACTAACCAAGAATTGCCCTGACTTTTTTTTCTGGGACACTCTGTGACTTGGAAGAAGCTGGATAGAAAGAGTACATTCACATTTGAACTTTGATGATGAATAAGATTTTAAGGATACCATGGAGAGCCAGGAAAACAGATAAATGAATCAAAGAACAAATCAAGCCAAAATTCTCATTTGAAGCACTGAATATCAACATTTGGGCACATAATGTAGAAATTCAGTTCCATTAAGAAATCTCTAATACTTAGAAAAATCAAAAGAAAATAAGAAAGAATTTGCTAGTGGCAAAATAGATGGACTTAATTACAATATCAATGAATGCACCACTGAGATACTTAGAAGTCACTTTGAAGACATCTATCCATATGATCATTAAGAATTGACAGCAACTTGATGGCACTTAATCAGCATTCATTCATTCATTCATTCATTCATATATATAAAACTCATTATACCACTATCCTCTTCCAAAAACAGAGCTAAATTTATGTTTGAGTAATGGATAAATACAGACTTTTATTTATATACTTCTGTAGATATGATCATTCAGAGTGATATTCCATGTATCTAATGAAGCCACCTCTGGTTCACAAAAGTTTATGTCATAATAAACACCTTCATCTTTCAGGTGGCCAAGCAACAGCAATATTTTAATATGCCAATAGATATTGCATATCAGAAGCTAAGTTATGATATTAGTCAAAAGTCTCTTCTTGCTTGAATAGTCTATACTTTAACAGTTTCAACAGGGTGAAACACTGGAGTTTGCTTCATATATGTACAAGAATTTAAAATTGATGGAATTTAAACCCATGAATATCTAATTTACAGTCCTCTCCCCTAAGACTCTCTTTTGGCCCTTAGGAGGAAAAAAAGTTCAGTTCTGTGAGGAGCAAAAAGCCTTTTCGATATTGAAATATTTGAATAACTTTACAGCAGTGGTGGAATTTAATTTTTTTTACTACTGGTTCTGTGGGCGTGGCTAGGTGGGCGTGGCAGGGGAAGGATACTGTAAAATCTCCAGTCAGAAGTGGTATTTGTCAGTTCTCTGAACTACTCAAAATTTCTGCTACTGGTTCTCCAGAACTGGTCAGAACCTGCTGAATACCACCTCTGCTTTACAGGTTTAGTTTTAAGCAGCACTATAGATATAGTTTTAAGCAGCTCTCATAGTATAGGGGAAGGTGTTGCTATTAGTGAGAAAGAAGCCAAGCCCAATAACGTCTTCCTGTTTTAGAATGCAATTGCCTTGTGTTGAGAGGGTTTCCCCCCCGCACCCAATAATATAAAAATGTCACTTTAAGGAACCACATCCTGGACTACAAGCTTGCCATAGAGTTACCCAATCAACTTTGCCTTGCACATTTCTAGCATGCAACCCCTGATGTATTCCTTAAATGTTTAAAATATATAATAACTGTACAGTTTAAATATTTTAGCCTAACTAGAAGTGGTAATAGTAGTGATAAGGACAGAGGTTTAAGTACAACAGGTTTTATGCTCCCCATAAGAACAAAAGCCTGTGTTAGTATGTATTTCAAATTAAGGTAGCTTAAATCTTGGGAATTCTGGACTCCTTCTAATGCAGTTATAATCTTACTCAGGGGTGGGATTCAAAAATTTTAACAACTGGTTCTGTGGGCGTAGCTTAGTTGGTGGGCGTGGCTTGGTGGTCATGTTATTGGCTGGATGTGGCCAATTCAATATCACTCACATCAAGGCACACATCTCCTCACCTCGCCTCTCATGACTGTTGGTATGCTGCAACAGTCGTAAGTGTGAAAAATGGTCATAAGTCACTTTTTTCAGTGTCATTGTAACTTTGAATGGTCACTCCACACAAGCAAAGTACCAGCAAAGGAAGGAAAAAAAAAACTGTTCCTGAGACAGGAAGTCTAGTCCTGCCAAGAATGTAATAAGGATTAATGGAGAGGCAGTTTCTGTAAGCAACACCAGAATGTTTCCTTCCTGCCTTCCTTACAGGATTAGGCCAGTAATTTCTTCTAACAACTGGTTCTAGCGAATAGGTGTGAACTGGTAGAATCCCACCCCTGATCTTACTCACCTAACAATATGTGCCATATTGCAAATGACTTAGCAAATTAAATTCAACTAATTGGAAAGCTGCAGGCACATAATCATGAATCTCACAGTTTATAAATCAGTTTATCATATTAGTAGCTTTTTCTGCTGCAGCATCAGGTTCCGAATTTCCAGTTTGAACCTTGTTGTGACTCTGTTGAGGCCAAGCAAAACTGTTGGTTCAAACAATAATAGGGACATGAGTCTCTATCCATTTGTATTGACAGGCAGATATAATTCCTCATGGAAAAATAAAATTACATTTGTCTGTTTATCTTCCACTCTTTATCTAAGATAGACCTAAATAAAGTGAGGTCAAGCAGGAATTTTTAGATTTTGATGTGTGAAGGGATAAAATCAGCACATCACATTTCTGCTACAATAAACTCACATATCAATCTTTTACCACGCCAAAATATTTTTATCATATCTTTGTGCCTTCCATAGGAAGCACTGCTAGCACACTTATACTCTGCTCTTCACAGTGACACCAAAACTGAGGCAATTGTATCTAACATGTATTTTTCATTCCTGGAACATAGAATTAATTCTTCATCTGATCTGACTAGTCCAACAGAAATTTTGAGTGTATCCTCAATGACCATGAACTACAAAGTCATCAGAAAATTGGCCAAATTAGATCCAATACTGGATCTAAATATGACCTCAGTATCCTTGTTTCTTCTGCAAACAAGACATTAATGATGGAATATTTATATTTTACCTCTGTACTTTAGAGATCTATTATTTTACATAAGCCAATAAATATAAATATAAGATTAACATAGTAAATGAACACTGGATGAGAAAAAAAAAGCAGAAAATAGATGTGCAGGATTACTAATTTTCAGGGCTGCAATGTTTGATGGACTTACTTTTGGCGTTGGTTTTTTTTTTTTTCCACTCTAGCCTTCACACAGGAAGATGAAGTCAGAGAAACAGGGAAAATAATTACTATTCATGACTTTTCAGATGAATAATATTTTTCACCAAATTCAGCTGCGAGCTGTCAAGATCCATTTGTCAGCACAATACAGTGTGAGTAGGTAACTTCAAGATTATTTGCTTGTCTGAAGGTAAGTCCAGAAACTCAATAGCTGTGTTCTCATGTGATTCATCTACTCAGGCACTTCTAGTTTTCCTCTCATACAAATTACATAGAAGTAAGTTTGAATTATATAAACTAATTATAGTGTAATGGGGCAGTTGTAGTAAATGTTTCTTTTTCTGACATTTACTCTCTACCTTCTAATAGTCCCGATATTATATTAATCATCCTCTGCTGATTTTCTTTCTACAACTAATTTCCCCTTCATAAAACTCTCCTTCATCATGCAAGCCAAGGAGCACAAGCCACAATGATTGGTACTGATATTATATGAGAAACTACCATTCTGCATTCATTTGCATTGCTTCTGGGATCAATAGAAGCATGTTCTATAAAAATGAACAGCCATGTTCTGTAAATGTTGTTTAAAAATCTCTACTTAGAAGAGAAAGTCATTGTTTTCTGCAAAGCTAGGTTTCCAGGAAGTAATACAAGAAGCTTGATAATATGCCTGTTAAAGGTGCTGTAAATAGACCTGCATGAGGAGTAAAGGAAAGTCACAGCCTTTGATGTCTATATATGTCTTGAAGTAGGACAGCTTTGAACAGATGGCCTCAAGTGATGGAAGTATCTAGACGTAGCAAGAGAACATTTCTATTGAATCTTGCAATCAATATCCATTCATCCTGCAAAAAAGGAACTACCTCATAAAACTTTGCCATTTTAATTTTTTTACTATGGACGTTTAACAGTTGTGAACATTCATGTGCAAGATAATAATTCTAGTACCAAAATAATCAAGAACTAACTATATTATATTTATGATATAATGAGGTTATAAATTATGATATAATGAGTTTAAAAATGACTGCAGAGGGGAAATGTTCAGAAGCTCAAATTTGAACTAAAGGAGACAGGGAAAAGAAGAAAAGGGAGAAATTATTTTGCAATCTACCATCCACTGACCAGACTAATGGCTTACAGCTTTCCCCTAGGGATTGTTCTCTATAAAAGCCCAAATCTACTTTCTTGTTAATCTTTTTCTATAAATGCAAAATGCTAAATACAAAAACTTTTTTCTATAGTTCCATTTCAGTGAGAATTTAATTTGATTTTAGGACTGATACCACATTGGTCACCTTTGGGATTGCATTTCCTGAAACAGAGAGAAGAACAGTCCTGTTGTTGCTTCTGGACTTCTTGTCATTTTTGGGATCATCAGACATGGCAGTCTCTAAAGAGACTATTTAGATTGGGGTTGGATAGAACTAATGTATGGTGGTTCTGCTAAGATTTGAATTAGTGTTTCAAGATTCTGGCAACATCTATCCAGCTCCTGATATTTTCATATATAGTGTTAAACAGATACATCAAACCACTGGTTGAGATAATCTGGACATTTAGTGCTTACTATATGATTACAGTAATGGACAGGAAAAAGCTAGTGAGATTAATCTATATCAGCCCCAAAAACTGATGGATGTTTTATCTTTTCAGGAGGAGGACATTTTGTCTATTTTAGAAGAGGATAGTCTCCTCATCAAGCATTAAGTGTGATCTCTTGTGAGTGCTTCTAGATCAGGGGTGTTTAACTCACACCATCATGGCAGCGTCCCCCTTCACTAAACCATGCATGGGCATTGGCAGCACGTGACGCATCTGGGCCATGGGTCGGGAGTTTGACAGCCCTGTTCTAGATCCATATTTAGATTGAAAGACAAATGAGAAAATAACATGACATGACATGAAAGTGAAATGGCATGCAATGAAATTAAATAAAAATGAAGTGCCAGCTTCATACTTAGCTAGAAAAATGGAAATTTAATTACAATATTTTATAATTTTGTAAGATTGTTTCAATATGTTATATTTAGGATTGCTTTTGAAGATAATTCATAAATTCCAGATAGTACCACATTAATGTGTAACAAATATTCAAAATTTTATTTACAGTTCAAAACCAAACACAAGAAAAAGATCAACAGTACAATAGCTGTAAAAAGATTTTAAAAACTGTGAGAAAATCCTAAAACAATTAATAACTAACAATTAATAACATGAAAGAAGGAGCTTCTACCTCTAGGTCTGAAGAAAAACAAATTCAAGTTCCATATGGGAGAATTAGACATCTACAAGTCGTTGCCCAAATAAATAGTACCCAAATTCAGGTAAGAGAATAATTAAGATTTAAATATCTAGAAAAAATAATTAAGCTATAAAAGAGATATGAAGCACTGAGTGTTATGATTACATTGTTGCTGCATTGTTTTAGGATTATGTAAATTGTTGTAGAGCGGCGGAGATACGAGGCTGAGCCAGAGCGTTCGTTTAAAAGGCTTTATTCGGCTGAATAAAGGGTTGCCGCGTCTGCCAGGCTAACTCGGCAGATCAGCTGGCGGCAACAGCTGATGCCGTTTGACAGCTCCTTTTATAGCCGGCTGTCAAACGGCATCAGCCAATGGGAGCGGTTGGCGCTCCCGCTTGAACGGCGGACCTGGTTGGGAACTCCAGCCAGTTCTATAGACACAACACTCCTTTCCCCTGGCCAGGAGCATGCGTAGTCCCGCAAATAGGCCGGTCGTCTGCGATGGCGGCAGGACTGTCGAAGTCCAGGCAAGTCGATGGCTGGAACAAAGTCCTCGCCCCGGGGAGCGTCTCGGAGGTTGTTGGAGAGCAGGCTCGGTCAGCAAGGCCCTTCGGTGGATCTGGTAGGCCTCTCCGTTCAGTTTGTTTCTGGTGCGTCGTTCGGCCGGGGCGGTAGACCGGCTCGCTCGGTTGTGAGTTCAGAGTCCTTCGTTGGTAGACCGGGCCTGGCTGGGAGTGCTCAGTGTCTCTCGGGTTGATCGGGGCCGGTGGTGAGCTTTCGGCGTCATCTGAGTAGATCGGGCCCTTCAGGGAGCGTTCCGCGTTGGTTGGGTAGATCGGGCCCTGCAGGGAGCTTCCGTTGTCGGCGGGGTAGATCGGGCCCTGCAGGGAACTCTCGGCTGGGTAGATCGGTCCCGGCAGGGAGCCTTCGGTGCTGGATGGCTGGGCTGAGTAGACCAGTCCCTTGGCGGTTGCTGGGTAGGCTGGATCAATGGTGTTTGCTGGGTAGACCGGGTCGCTTGGCTGGTTGTAGGAGCCATTAGTTGTGCCTCTCCACCGCCTCCTCAGCTGGTCCACGTGTCTGCGCCACAGGCGTCTGTCTTCTAGGAGGACTCTGTAGGATCTTGGCCCTGCAACTGACACAACCTGTCCAGGTACCCACAGAGGGTCCCCTGCATAATTCCTGGCGTATACCAGGTCATGCAGGGCAAAGTCCTTGACCAAGCTGTCAGATCCTAGGGGGGTGTCTGGGCAGTAATGGGGATGTAGCCTGTCCAGGGTGGTCCTAAGGCGCCTCCCCATTAAAAGTTCAGCAGGAAATTTATTTGTAGTGGTGCATGGGGTTGTATGTTGGCTCAGAAGGTAACGTGACAGTTTGGAATGCCAGTTTTCCTGGCCAAACCTAGCAAGTGCCTCTTTTACTGACCTGACTGCCCTTTCAGCCATCCCATTGCTAGCTGGGTGAAAAGGGGCTGTAAGGATGTGTCTGATACCTAAGTTGGCAGCGTACATACTAAACTCACAAGATGTGAACTGGGGGCCATTGTCAGACACCAGTGTGTCAGGGAGCCCATGGGTAACAAACAAACGGGTTAGAGCCTTAACAATTGCTTGAGTGGTTGTTGAAGGTAGTAGGGCCAAGTCTATCCATTTGGAATATGAGTCTACTAAAACCAAGAAGGTCCTTCCATGTACTGGTCCAGCCAGGTCGATGTGCAGGCGAGACCAAGGTCCCCCAGCACTTTCCCACCTGGTAGGAGTGGCTGCTGGCGGGGCAGGTCTGGTAGATTGGCAAGGTTGGCATGAGCTTACCCAGCTGGAGATTTGGGCATCCATGCCTGGCCACCAAACGTAGCTGCAGGCCAGGGCCTTCATCCTTACGATGCCCAGGTGGCCTTCGTGAAGGACCTTTAGGATGGGTACACGGAGAGTGGCTGGGATGACCACCCTTGTCCCCCACAACAGACAACCCTGTAGGCTTGACAATTCTTGCTTACTGCGAATTTTGAAAGGAGTGAAGTCAGAAGTGTATTGTGTTTCAGGCCACCCCCTTCCCACCCAGTCCAGAACCTGGGCAATTACCCTGTCTTTTTTTGAGTGCGTTGCAATGTCTTCAGCTGTAACAGGCAGTTTAAGTTCATTTACTTCAAAAATGGCATGAATGGGTGCTGGGTCTTCGACTGGAACTGGCAGGGGGCAGCGACTAAGGGCATCTGCGTGACTCAAGTTTTTTCCAGGGCGATGCACTAATTTAAATGAGTAAGTGGCCAGGAACAAGGTCCACCTGGTCATCCTAGGTGATAGTACCTGTGGGGTTTGCTTGTCCCCTGACAAAAGCCCCAGGAGTGGTTTATGGTCAGTTATGAGTTCAAAGTGGTGCCCAAATAGGAATTCATGAAACTTTTTTACTGCAGCTACTGCAGCCAAGGCTTCCTTACCTATTTGGCTGTAGTTTCTTTCTGCAGCAGAGAAAGTCCTAGAGAAGAAGGCAATTGGTGCTTCAGAACCATTTGGGAGCCTGTGGCTCAGAACTGCCCCAATACCAAAAGAGGATGCATCAGCAGCCAGGACCAGGGGGAGTTGTTGATTAAATTGGATTAAAACTGCATCAGATGTTAGTAAGGATTTGACTGATTTGAAAGCGTGGGCTTCCCTGGGTCCCCAATGCCAGGGGGATTCTTTGTCTAACAGTCTGTGTAAGGGCTCTGCAATGGATGCCTTATGAGGAAGAAATGAAGCGTAAAAGTTCAGCAGCCCCAGAAAGGCTTGGAGCTCCGTCTTGTTGGTTGGTGTGGGTGCCTCGTGGATAGCCCTGACTTTGGATTCAATTGGGTGAATGCCAGAGGCATCAATCCTGTACCCCAGAAAGTCCACTTGCTTAGTGGCGATGGTGCACTTCTCCCTTTTGAGTTTGAGGCCATGCTGCCTGAACCTGTCTAGGACTGCTCTGACCCTTTGTATGAGCTGAGGTTTGTTAACTGCTGAAACTAAAATGTCATCGAAGTAAGGGACTACCCCTGGGAGACCTTGGAGAATCCTTTCCATGAGGGACTGGAAAATACCTGGGGCTACACTTACACCAAATTGGAGGCGTTTGCATTTGAATGCTCCCCTATGAGTGACTATGGTTTGCAGCTCAGCTGTCTGATCATCAACAGGGAACTGTTGGTATGCCTGGGACATATCTAATTTGGCAAAGATGGTGCCAGGTTCGAAAGTGTGTAATAGGTGTTGGATAACAGGGACAGGATATGTGCTGACCTGCAGAAAACGATTGAGGGTGGTCTTGTAATCAGCGCAGATTCTCACGCTGCCATCTTTTTTGAGTGGGGTGACTATGGGGGTCTCCCATTTGGCAAAATCAGTTGGCTCTAATACCCCTTGCTTTAGTAACTTATCTAATTCTAAATCTAATTTTGGACGGATGGCAAAGGGTACTCTGCGCGGCTTGAGGCGAAGGGGAATTGCCTGGGGGTCTACAGTAAAGGAGATGGGGGTGCCAGAATAGCAGCCCAATTCATTGCTAAAGACATCAGAATAGTCTGTGAATAGGGTGTCTACTTCAGAGGTTGAGACAGCATGGATTCCAGTTATGCTAAGGCTGAGGGAAGGGAACCAATCTAGTCCCAGCAGACTGGGAGGGCACCATTAACAACCACCAAAGGCAAATGGCCTTTAAAACCTTGGAACTGAACTAAAAACTTGCCTTTCCCGAGGACAGGGATGTTCTTGCCCTGGTAGTCCCGTAGGGTCAGGTGGCATTTCTGCAGCTTCTTTTTTGAAATTCTGGGGTGAATCTTCTTCAGGGTCTCCCAGGAGATGATTGAAAGTGCAGATCCGTGTCCACCTCCATTCTTCAAGGCTTACCTTCTAAGAAAACAAAAATACTTATTTTGTTAGAGGTTTTGGAAGTGTGGTCTGCGTGGTAGCAAGTATAGCAGTCTTCCACTTGCCTTTGGAAATTAGCAGTAGGTTGAGGTCTCTGAGGGAAGGTTCGCCCTGCTTGGCAGACTCTAGCTAGGTGGCCTTTCTTCTGACAGTTTAGACAAATGGCATTCCTGAACTTGCAGGATGCTCTAAGGTGGGAACCCCCACAGCTCAGGCAAATGGGAGGTTGCTTGGGGGTGAAGTTGTTTCTTTGCCCTGCTCCTTCTTGTGAGGGCTTTTGTTGCCTAAGGCGGTTTATGTCTGTTGTGCCTATGGGGTCTTCTTCAAGGGAAACTTCCTCTGAGTGAATAGTGGAGCTGCTAGGTCTGATAGGAGTTCCTTGAATCTCAGCTGCTGATTGAGCAGAGAGCTCAGCAGCTTGGGCTTCTTCTATAGCTAAGGCTAGGGTTAAGTCTTTTTTGGCTAGCAAGCGTCTTTGAAGCCTAAGGTCCCTGACCCCATAGACAATCTGATCCAATAGCATGTCTTCTAGGTAGTCTCTGAACCCACACTGTAAGGCAGCTGACCTCAGAGCTGCCATATACTCACTAATTGACTCCCCCTCAGCCTGCCTTCTGGTTCTGAAGGCATGTCTCCTAGCTATCTGGGAGGGTTTAGGTGAGTAGTGATTGGAAAGAATCTCTTGGAGCTCTTCCCAAGGGATGTTTCTTACAGAGCGAGGGCAACTAGTGCTGTAGCGGTGTCAAAAACCGCAGCCCCACAGTAACTGAGGAAGAAAGATTTTTCCTGTGCTCAGCAGCGTCTGTTAGGTTGATAGCGTCGAGAAGTAGATGAACCGGTTTTTGTATGACTCCCACGTTTCCTCGGCTGGCTTGAAGGGTGGGAATGTTGGGTTGGTATTCATCTTGAGGTGGCAGTGCCTGTCACCTCAGCTGCTGCGGCTTCGAAAATCGCGCTCTTAGAAGAGCGTTTTGCGGCTGCGCCTGTCAGGCGGCGTCTGTCTCCTCGGCTGAGGAGGCTTTAAATTTCACGCTCTTGGTGAGCGTCGGCGGCTGCGGCTTCAGCGCCCGGTGGCTTCGCTCTTTTTTCAATGACCAGCTCTGCGATCGGACGTCTGGTAGCCTCTTATTGCATCCCGCCCTCATCGCCAGTGTTGTAGAGCGGCGGAGATACGAGGCTGAGCCAGAGCGTTCGTTTAAAGGGCTTTATTCGGCTGAATAAAGGGTTGCCGCGTCTGCCAGGCTAACTCGGCAGATCAGCTGGTGGCAACAGCTGATGCCGTTTGACAGCTCCTTTTATAGCTGGCTGTCAAACGGCATCAGCCAATGGGAGCGGTCGGCGCTTCCGCTCGAACGGTGGACCTGGTTGGGAACTCCAGCCAGTTCTATAGACACAACATAAATAATATATAATAAATTATTCTGTTTGAATTTAAATGTTTTGGATATAGATTTTATTATGTTTTTCAGCTAATGTGTTATGTTTCATGCTTAAATAAATAAACAGCAGGAAAATGTGGCACATTAGGGCTGTTTTGTAATGGAAATTCAACTTTATTAAAGAGTTGGGACCACTTTTCTAAGTGGCTGAAAGACAGCTACAATTTTGTTCATCAGCTTTTGGGGAGAGGGAGCTAGAGAAAAGCCCAGGTCCTAATCCTTCCTCTTTGCCCCTTTAAATTTTGCTTAAGCTGTTTTAATATTGAAATATACTGTCAGATGCTAAATCATATAAATTTATGATCTGTATTGTTTTTAAATAAAAATTTAAGCATGATGTTCTATTATAGAAAGTAGAAAAAGTGGAAGCCTGGGTTGTCTGTATCACCTTCCTTGAGAAGTTGTCCTTCTTTAGGAGTCTCCTCTCAAGTGTCAGGTGGTCAAGTGGAGCCACTGATGCTTTAGATGTTCCAAGACCCTAGATGTTACTTCTGAAAGTAACATTAAGCATGTACAAATATGATTAATACCATATACTTGGTGTTTCCTGTGACACTCTATGGAAGTGAAAATTGGACTTTGAAACATAGGAAGTGTGGTTGAAGCCTTTGAATGTTGGTTTTGGAGAATAGTCCTGAGAATTGTGTTCTTGAAGCCAAGAACACAAAAAAATGGATCATTGAAAAATCAAAATCAACTCACGAGTTCTCACTCTAGGCACAAATTACTTGGGGCAAATTATCCTACTTTAGACTCATTATGTAAAGATCAAGTTTTCTGGAAAAGACTGTAATATTTGGAAAGGTGGAAGGAAAGGAAAGAAGAGAATGACCAGCAGCAAGATGGATGAACTCAGTTACTATAGCAATGGTTGCCAATGGAAGACCTGAATGACCATGCTAGAGGCAGATTTTCCCGGAGAAAATCCATCTATGGGGTCAATAAGAGTCAACAATTATATGATGGCATGTAACTGTTTATTTTATATTTTTGTTCTATACCTCTCAGAATAATTTCTTGTGAAATGGGTGACCATATAAATTTGATATATAAAAATAAATGAAATAAATATAAATCAATCAAAAATTACAATTGTCAAACATGAGAAGGTGGCACTAAGGAATACAAATCATATCAGGCCTCTAACAAACACATCATCTAGAAGACTGGGTTCTCAGAATACATATAAAATTATTAGAATTAAGAATCTTGCAAACTGGCTATGTGGTGTTTGGCATCATATTTATCAGTAAGTTTGCTAGGACATAGCTTCTTTCATCCTCTTGCTGATTACCTCTCAAAGCACTGAGGAGGTTGCAACTTGATTCCCTGAAAAATATGCAAATGTTCTAGACTTATAATACCTTGTAAATTACTGACTTCTTTTCTAGGCTTTGAAAACTACATATCTTTCTTGCTACCATCCAAACCATTGCTCCCATCCTGGAAAGATAGACCAGACTATTATCAATATCTACTGGAAAAAAATAAAATTATTATTTCCTTCTCTACACTCTTTGATCTCAAATCACTTGACTTTGCTCAAAAATTTACCTACAATTTTCAGCAAACTAGGCATGTGCAAATTGTATGTGTAAATTTGCAATCCTGTGACTTTGCCAGGAATTTCAGCCCTCCCTGCCTCCTCACATTCATTGGCTCAGTATTTTTGCCTTTTATATAACCTGATTGATTCACAATGATGTAATTTTAATCCTTTGGTTAAAATATCTAATTCATAAATAACATATGCATTTCTGCATCTTATTCTTCATTACCAAGGATTTACACAATTTTTAGAAATGGAATTATTTGCTGCTCTTGTTTTATATTCTGGAAGATTAATTGAAGAAGTCCATTTTTCTGGAGGTGTCTTTTAAATGCAATTCTCTATCTTCAGTCACATAATAATGATTACATTTAAATCTTACATAATATCTTTCTATGAGACATAATTATTATACACATAATTACACATTTACTAGTCAGTGACCATAAAAAAGATTATATAATTACAAAGAGCAAACTAGCTCCCAAGGAGATAAATATAAGGCATCTTTAATTGTAAAATTGAGCACCTCCTTTTTGACTAACAAACTCATTCTGTTAATGAACCACAGAAACTTACAGACCCTCCCCAGACTGAGGTACTATTTTGTTCATTTGCTGAGTTCTGTAAACCTTTCTTTATCTTTAATAAAATTAGAAGTTGCTACAAAATTGGCATTTGTTGGTCCATTCATTCTGGAATTTGTTCTTCCCAGCTTTTTCTTTCATGGATTGTGGTGAATTATCATAAGTGGGATGTGATCTAAAATGTTTGTTTTTTTAAAGATAGTTGGCTTGCACATGGTCAAAACCATTGCAAATGAAACATTTCTTTCCCCCCCCTCCTGATCTGATAAAGAATTGCACTTTACTCTTCATATTTGGCAGATTACAGCTTTAGAAATTATTTAATATGAAATTAAGATCTACTTCATCTTTTAATTCTATTATAGGTAACATAGCTTGGCATCATTTAAGCAATGAATATCAGATGAAGACAACTAATATTTCTTTTTCTACATGTTTGTTTAGCTCCCCAAAATGATTTGCAACATTTCTTTATTTGATTTATATGCAGAGTTAAATCCCATTCTAGACAATTAGCCTATTACCCAGCTAATTATCAGGTGGGAAGTCCAAGTACATCTTTTTTTGTGCATGTGTGCCTGGAAAGAAAGACAGGATCAATGACCTCAGATTAGTAATCTCTTGGACTAAAAGGCAAAGTAGCAGACAAATAGAGAGCATGAAGTAAATCATTTTCTACCTTTCATGTAGTCATCAGGTCGAGAAGTTCTGAAGAATTAATAACACTGGATTCAGTTCCAATAGATGGCTCACACATATAACATGAATCTTTCAGCTCAGGTTTTTTTCTGTTCTGATTATATATAAATTAATTTATTCTGTAACCAGTTTTTAGATGCACTAGTAGAAAACTGAAAGAAATAAAGTAAAGCTGAAGATGTTGGAGTGAGGAATTTGCATTTTGTTAAAGGTATTAAGTGCACTAATATAGGTAGTCCTCAATTTATAATGGTTTAGTGACCGTTCAAAGTTACATTTAATGACCGTTCAAAGTTACAACAGCCCTAAAAATGTGACTTATGACAATTTTTCACAACTGGGACCGTTACATCATCCCCATGGTCATGTGATCAAAATTCAGATGCTTGGCATCTGATCCGTATTTATGACCATTGCTGTTTCCCAAGGTAATGTGACCATTTTTTGTAACCTTCTGACAAGCTAAGTCAGTGGGGAAGACAGATTCACTAAACAGAGTTGCTAGCTAATCACAGTGATTCATTTAACAACTGTGGCAAGAAAGATCGTAAAATGGAGTAAAACTCACAACAAATTTCTCACTTAACACAGAAATATTGGACTCAATTGTAGTTTTAAGTTGAGGACCATCTGTACACTAGCGCACCATGATGACAATAAATATAGATTGTTGATGGGAAAATACATTCTTGTGTTGCAGGGGTCCCCAACTCCCAGTCCACTGCCTGTTGGGAACTGGACCACACAAGCAGTGGTCGAGCATGCAAAGCTTCATCCTCTCCATTGCCACCTGCCGCTGCCACTGGTCAGTGGAGCCAGAATGCTTGGGGACCAAGCATTGTATTGTATTTAGAAATAAGCACATACCAAATTAAAAAAAAACAAAATTGAGGACAAACTAATTACATAGAATAAGAGTATATGGCTAAATGTCTATGGAGATTCTCAGTCATCCAGGTCACGGTTGTACAAAAGGTGCTTTTTATCAAAAGGACATTTCACTTCTTACCCAAGAAACTTCATTGCTTCTGACAGGATGGGGGTTGGGGGGGGAATTGAAGGATCATTTTTCTTTGCAGTGATCTGGTCATTAGCGCACTCTCTGAAAGTCATTGAGACACTACGGAATTTATCTGTGCGCTCAGGTTCTCCAAAGACATTTAGCTATATACTACTGTCCTATATAATTAGTTGTCCCCAATTCTGTATTTTTTTAAAAAAACATTGGTATGTGCTTACTTCTAAATGTAATACCATAGCAGTCTTCAACCTTTCTGGCCCCACAGAACAGCAACAGCAGTGGGCTGCAGTGGGGAGAATTGTTTTGCATGCAGAACCTACATCTACATGAATCAGATGGATGTGGAATTTTCTTGGAATTGCTGAAAGGATTGCATTGTAGACAGGAGATAGGTGGTGTCTTATCCCTCCCCCTCTCCTCAATTTTAACATAGAAAGCCTTTTTTACCCTTCTTTCAAACCAATGGTCCTCTCTATCCACATTCCACAAAGTCTACATTCTGGACAGAGAGGGGTAAATAGAAAGATGCTCCTCATGCATTTTTCATTTTGTCATATCTTCATAAGCATAAGTCATATGGATCTCTTTGTCTAAGGTCCTGATTTGTACCTAGAACACCTAGATCTACTGATGGTAGAACTGAGTAGTCACATAATATCTGGTATGAGGACCTCAGAAGACTAATTTAATACCACTAGCTAATGTAAAGAGATTGGTTCTAGTTCCTCTTATAGTATAGGTAAATTGTTGCTAAAAGGGTCTCTTGGTTCTTCTATGATCAGATATTCACTCTTTGGCCTCTTTCTTAACCCTTGACTGTCCACATATTGTTCTTATTTTTGATCCTAAGTGCTACAGAAAGGAGGCACATCAACACAGCATTTTCAGACATAAACTAAGGCAATTATTTCCTTTGCTCTGAGGTAAACAGAGGTCCTGAACTCTACTCTGATAGGAAGTAAAGTGACACTCCCAAATGACATAAAATATGCTTGGTCATTGGTAATAAAGCAATTTGGGATCTTCTAAGGAAAACTGCAAAGTTATGCAACTAAGTATAGATTTAATTACTACACAAATAGGAAGTTGGAACATGTTTAGAGGTGAGAAAAAAACATGTTATGAAAGTGCAACATGTGAGGGGAATCTAAAGAGTAGGTTGCATTTAACCCAAAGAAACTAACTTAACCACTTTCAGAACATAGTATGAAGCAATTGTTCTTGCTTTGCCACTAAGGAAGTGAGGCTGACTGAAGAAAGTAAGACTCAACTTGTTTATCCAGAAAAATGTCATAATTCCAGAAATTGTGAGTCAAGCAACGAAAATATATTGCCTGTAGAGACTGAGGAATCTTCCTTTTTAGAATCTTTTGAGAATCTTGCTTGCAGTGATACCAGATCCAGAGAAACATGTCCAATAGACAAAGTGATTTAAAATACTTTTCCAATCTACTGAGTTTTCCCAGTTCATAAGTGTTAATTCAGAATGTAAATGTATTCAGTCTACAGTGATTAGATAAATCACAACTCAACTATATTGTTGAACACTCTCTAATAAACCCCAATACATCAGTCTTATGATACTACAGACATTATTCCTTATAAATAGATTTTGCTAATGCTTTTGAGCTGGTGCAAGTTGCAGAGATGGCTGGAGCTATTTCTCTGTTATTTATCTGAAAATTTCTCTGCAGCCTCTCTGATTAAGAAAAGACCAATGGGAGGAGCTCCTTGAGGAATGAATTGAAGTGGAGAAATCAGGGATTTGGACATATCTGAAGAAAGGTAGCAGGATATTACACAAATTTGGCCACTTCTTAATTTAAGCAAGTGAAAGAACCGTAATCTTACTTATAAGAAATTTAAGGTGTTTTTTTTTACTATTTGAAAAAAAAAGTTTGAAAATCACTTATTTTCATTGAATAGAATAAGTATGATTAAAAACATGCAAAATAGCATGTCATTCATAAGTCTTCTCCATTTCGGAATATGAAATAAGATTCAGTAGGTGCACCTTCTCTTGAAAGGCTAAATCTAAATCACATATAAAGAATAATTGTATAAATACTTTTATATTTAGCATGCTTAGAAGAAGAGGCGGAGGCAGTATAAAGCTCTAACAGGCTTTATTGTTAACTTGTAACTCAGCTGTGGCTGAGAGACAGCTGATTCTGTTTGACAGCTCCTTTTATAGGGAGCTGTCAAATGGTCCAGCCAATCAGGGACTTCCCCGGCTCCCACTTAAACAACAGACCGGAGTGAGGATTTGCTGGCCGCAACAAATACCTACTACTAAACAGATTGTTTTAGATTATATAGTCTGATTAAATTTAATTTAAAGCAGTCCTTTTGCAAATTAGTATCCTCAAAAGGTACTAAACGTTACCTATTATGTCTCTCAGCTATCATGGGAATTTAAATTGACAAGATTATTGTAATAACATTCAACAAATTTATAGGGCATTGTACTGGAAAAAATTAAAAATGCTAGATTATCATCTGCTTATAAAAATTTGTACCACAAAGTTGAAGATTCAGTACAAACTTCATGTGACTATGAATTAAAGTGGAATCCATGACTATTTGAAAATTCAATTCATATATATAATCTGAATGTTTCCCTCATAAAGCCTTGACATTTTAGTCACTTTCAGTCCTATGGTATAAACCTCTATCATCTTGCATACCATAATGATTGTTAATTATCACGTACATTAAAATATCCTGGATTTTTAAATTTTGTTTTCTTAATTTGCCATTTAATAAAATCAGCAATCAGTTCTTTCTAAAAAATTGACACTTTTTTTCTGTTTGATTTTGATTGAGTTCTTTGCTGATTTTCCTCATAACAATGGGTTATGACATAAATTGGGCTGGGAGAGAATGACTGACTCAATGGCTGAAGATGGGCTTGAACTTCGGGTGTTCCAACTGTTCTATCACTACATCACACATATTTTTAAATGTTAGTTTAAACACCTCTTTATCATTTATTGCTATCATTTTTGTGGTTGTCTGGCACTTGAAATGAGACGCAGGGAAACGTCTGATTCAGAAAACAAATGACCTCGACAAGATAATAACATACAGGCACAGAAAGTCCCGCTGACGAAAGTCCTTGCTGTATACCTATAATTATCACCTATTTCCCTGTGTACCTATAATTATCACCTATTTCCCTGTGTACCTATAATTATCACCTATTTCCCTGTTCCTTCTAAGCCTGCAGATAACAGGATAAGACACTCCTGCGTAAAAGTACTCCTACTCTCACTAGGAATGCCTGCATATCCTTATCTTTATGGCTGTACAAAGGACTTACAGAAAATGATTAATAACATATGTTACCACAATTTTATATTACATTACTTCTTAGAGGAACCCATGGAGATGTTTCTATTCTTGTGTCCAGTTTGTATTCTTAATTTAAGGAATATCTCCTGATTAGGTGCTGGTCCCAACTAGAATCGACAATGTATCCAATATCCAGATATTTTTCCTCACAACAACAATTGTTATGGGTTGAGCTCAGCCAGAGTGACAGGCCCATAGTTACCCAGCTGGCTTGTACCTGAACATGACATTGTGGGCTGAGATAAGATGATTGACACAAAGTCATCCAGGAAGCTATCATGTCTAAAGGCTGAACTAAATTTACTGCGTCCTGATGCCTTAACACTGATGCCTTAACCATTAGATCAAACTATACTATTGTATATTACTAGACTGAATGATTCCATTGTGTAATTCAGTATTTTATAGCTTCTACTATGGCATATGATAGTCATTCTCAAGGGCTACACAACTCACACGATAGATTCCTTTACTCTGTAAGAATGTGCCGTAATTGTCCAGCTCCTCAGCTGATTCAGATGACTTTAACAGCAAAGAAAATATTACATGTTTAAGAACATGTAATATTTTAAACATCCTGAAGAATATGAAGGTCATATGTAATGTTTTGGACAAATAGTGGTGCTAGATCTCCTTTGATAACACATGCAGTATAAGATTATTGACATGTTGTTCCAGACTCATTGCTATGGATAGTAATCCAGGCACATGAATGGGTGTGGCTAGCTAAAGGCAAAACAAAACAACTTCAATTCCTTACTTGCGTGCAAATATTGCATAAGAAAGTTTGCTGCAAATAAAATTCAGTATACTCCCCGTTTGACACTGTTTCTAGTCACTTCCCATTAATACAATTTCTTTTTCTTCAGAATTCATGAAATAAAGTTTTCATCCTACTCATCTTAACTTATAACAGCCATTGCAATCTTGTTCTTTGCATGTAATTGTTTTATGTTGTGGTTATGAACACGTCTATGGCTTTCTTGAGCAAACTTAAATTAAGCATCTACAATATAAATATATAGTGTTATCATTCTCTAGGTACAACTTGAAATTTCTTGTGAATGAATACTGGAATACTGTTTCTCTGGGCATCATTTGATAGCATTCTGATGGCCTTTTAATCAGCTTTCAATTCTCATACATAGCTTGTGCAGTTTTAAAAGTATGTCAGTGCCTTCTAGGCCGGGGGAGTCAAGCTCACGTCGTTATAGCAGCAACATGTGATCTATTGCGACTTTCCCCCCTTCACTAAACTGGGTGTGGATATGGCCAGCATGTGATGCATTTGGTCCGCACGCTGCAAGTTTGACAGCCCTGTTCTAGCTGGTTTGGTAAGGAGAACAGTGTTTGGTATGCAATGGTACTATCTAGAACAGAGATTCTATCTGGCATAGCATTGTGAGTATGCTTTGTGGCCTGTGAGGGAAGCCCAGCCGGTGGTTTCTGCAGCAACCAGTGAGAGCCAGCCCATTGGATCCACTTGCACCTACTTCGCATGGTTGATCCAAGTGCCAGGAACTCGGGCAATAGAGAAGATGCCGGAGGGACCCCTGCCCATTGTGACTTTCTTCCAACCCCGTGACTACCAAGTGGTGGTGCTGTACAGTGAGGAGCGGGCAGGGTGGAGAGATGGGGGGGAGGCACCACTTCTCCTTGCCCCCTCCCCTCTCCGGTCAATTGCTGCTTAGTGCAAACCCTTTGCTTTCCCCCCAAAAAAGTGTCAGAGAGAGAGAGAGAGAGAGAGAGAGAGAAAGGGAGAAAGACAGAGAGATGAGAGTGAAAGAGAGGAAGACAGACAGAAAGGAGAGAGAGAAATGAGAGAGGAGAGAGAGGAAAAAGAGAGAGATGAGAAAGTGATGTCGACTTGGCATGCCCACCCACCCAGTCACATGACCACCAAGCCACACCCACCAAGCCATGCCCACAGAGCTGGTAGGAAAAAAATTGAATTTCACCCTTGCTCCCCACTCCACTAACCTGTTTTCCAGCTCTGTTCTCCTGTGCAGAGCAACAAAAGAAGACCCAGCCAATCAGCTGGGACTCTGATCAGCTTGGGACTCAGGAGGCAGAGAATAGATGGGTGTGGGGCCAACCAGAGGTGGTATTTGCCAGTTCTCTGAACAATTCAAAATTTCTGCTACTGGTTCTCCAGAACCTGTCAGAACAGAATACCACTTCTGATTTCAACTCCCAACAAATTAAAGCCCTCAAACTGCTTTAAAAATTCCATGACTGATACCCAGATAAGCCCCATTGAACTGTACTAGGCCAGAGTCCGCAGTGACAACAGCAAGTATTTCTGGGGACAGATGGCAAATTGGTCTGGTCAGTACATGAGTTTTTATATATTTGGGGGGCTTTGTAATTGAGATGTTTGTCTCTGTGTGTCCTTTATTTTTTAACTGTGTTGCAAGATTTCTATTATGGTTTGCAAGATCATGATCAGCCCTAAAGGTAAAGGGGAAATGCAAATCAAAGGTGTCCATCTAATGATCCTGTCCATCTAATCTTGTCAGTTCCAGCTCTTGGTCTATTCTGCTTCTTTCCTTATTCTGTAGAATATTTTATTCTGGGGAGGGGGCTTCCTACAATATCCTTACTTATTTGTCTTTTGCTCCCCTTATAGCCTTCATAAAATAAGATCCCTTTAACTAGTTTTCAGACATTCACCAAAGACACACACACACACACACACACACAGAGAGAGAGAGAGAGAGAGAGAGAGGGAGAGAGAGGGAGTCTTGGCAGCATCTAAATTTGATAAATAAAACTAAATATACACACACACATACACACATAAATATCTATGTACTTATGAATAAATTTCTTTAACAAGTTACATTATAGTAACAATTAAATGGGGCTCCCAAGCTTGAAAACAAATCAGAAGCTACAAAGTATCTATCTTACCAGAAATTAATAAAGATTAATAAATTAATAAAGTTTCCATGGAATGAGCCACTTCCGTGGGCAGGACTTAATTGGGTTATTTTTTTTCCCCATGGAATAGGCACCAATCCCATTTCTATTAAGTGTCCATATAGTGCTTAATGTTTTTGGATTTCTTGCCTACCTTTCAGAATCTTAACTATCACAGAATGAATCACAATTAAAATTTGTGCACCTAAATTTGATAAATGAATAAATAAAATTATTGGGTCATTTTAGCATTTATCCATTAAACAGTATCCACTCAAAAAAACAATTAAAAACTCATCAGAAAACAAATTTTTCTTGGTAGAATCATCATGGCTGCATAGCTACTTTGCCTTGACATATTGTGTGTAAAAATCAGTAATAGAAATTAGAGGTATCTTTCTGGAATATATTCAACACCCCATCACCACTGACAGGCTACAGATATAACAATAATTCTTAATAATACTTCCCACATGGGAATTCTGGAATACGCAAAATGTGCAGTCTTCAGTCCGTTTAATTGAAAGTATGTTGAACTGAATTCAGTGAGTTGGATCCAAACACAGACCTATATAGAGAAGACTTGTTTTAATCTGGAGACTAAATCTATCAGTGGTTTCAGCTTGGATCTTATGCTATTAAGACCTTTTCTAGCTAACTGTATTTAGACCCGGGACATCATTTCCAGAGAAAAATTATAGGCTAATATTGGATTCTTTTTTTAATTAGGATATAAGGGCAACCCTCCATCATCTTGGGCTTTAATGTATACTGGCTCCTTCTTCGCCAGGCTCACTATTGAATGAAAAGACCTATCTTTCTCTCTCGATTTTTCTTTCACTAACTAAATCAATACTTCCACACAAGGAGCATCCATCAGGATCCTAGAAGGCAAAGTGCGCCCTTGCCCCGCTTAGGAACCTTTGATAACAGCAGAAGGGGTGTTGCCTTCATCATCTGACAGGCATGACAAGTCCCCCGCGCGCTCTCCCTCCTGCCCACAAATGAAAAAGCTCCGCGCACCCCGGTGCAGGGGCGAAAAGCCCGTAGGAGCCACCGGCCGCCTGCAAAGATGATGCACTGGAATGAGGAAGTGGAGTGGCGAGGGGAGGGACTGAGAGCGGAGCTGCCTCCTGTCGCTCTGCTTGGCCGTGGAGCCGCAGCACATGGAAGCGGAGAGAGCTGGGCGAGTTCTTTGCATCCAGCTCCGGCCAGAGCAGGTACTGTATCTTCGCGCCGGAACGCGCCCATCTAAATTGGTCCTGTCTTATTCTGTTCTTCGGACAGATAGCGGTTTTCTTTCTTTCTTTCTTTCTTTCTTTCTTTCTTTCTTTCTTTCTTTCTTTCTTTCTTTCTTTCTTTCTTTCTCTTCTTTTTCTTCCTTCCTTCCTTCCTTCGCTCCTTCTTTCCTTTCTTTTTCTTTCGGAGCTGTTTACTCTATGGCTGCAAACTTTTTTGGGAAGGGAGTAAAAAGCAGAAGTTTTATTAAGTAGTGAGAAGCAGACGGAGAGGAGTGAAATGGGTGCGCTTTGAACAAGTGCTAGATCTCTCTCTCTCTCTCACACACACACACACACAATGAACAAATATCGCGCTGAATTCTCTATTCGGATGAGGGAAAACTTTTTAAGCGCCAGTCTGGCTTTAAACCTGAGAAGATAGTTGTTTGTTTCTTGGGCCGAGTTTACTTCTTTTTCTTTTCCCATTACAAATTGACCCGTTAGTTGTAATCTGTGAAAAGGAGATTATGAAGTTTTGCTCTTGCTCCCAAAACCTGAATTTCTGAAAAAGATAAGCAAAGGGATTCCTGCATACTTGCATTTTAAACTCTAAGGGAAAATGATGAGAAATTCAAAACAAATTCGAGGCTGAAGGGCTGAGTGGAGGATTATGAAAAACATTAAGCTGTAAAAAATAAAAGCTATTTTCAGAAATATTTTCTGTCATTAATTGGGGCAATTTCTCCCTCTTTTTAAGCTGTTGCATCACCCAAATACAAGAAGATGGACGTTTTTTCTGAACTTTACAATTATATTCTCTCCCACTTTCCCAAAAAATAAAACATGAAATAAAAAATCAAGAATTCTTAAAATACCCAATATTAAATAAACAAGTTAAACCCTAAGTTTCCACAAAATGCCCATGTAACACTTTGGAGTCAAACTAACAGAGTCCTGAGTTGCAGGCATGAACTTCCAGTGTTAGCTATAAATAATCTGTTAAGGTTTATTCCAGAAGAAAATTAAATTTAAGGGCTCTTTAAACTTATGTATTAAAGACTGAATTTTCAAATGAATTTTGTCAAAGTACTGCAACACATAGAAAACATAACCAAATACTGGTAGCATGTTTATAAATTCATTTTACTGAAAACATTTTGTCTCCCTTTTCTACTAATGCTGCCTATTAACTAGTAAATTTGTTTAAGCAAGCAAGTTTGGATAGTATAGTGTCTGTATAGTGAGGACCGAAATGTAGCATTTTATGCTCTAATCAGCAACTTTGGTTATTGAAAGAAGGGGAGATTTCAGTTTTCTGATTAGGAATATATTTGCCCCAATAAATAATTTTTCATTTTTATAGATTCTCTATACTTTATAAGGCAGCCATAAGTATGAAATTAGCATTTCTAAAACAGTATTAATCACTGAAGCAAAAAATAAAATTGATTCAGTATATAACTATTAAATCTGTTTTTTAAAAATAGAATTATTGTACAAAGAAAGCTTACTTTCTATGGGTAATGCCATGCAGCTCTATCAATCTTTCCTGATATGTTTATATATAAAAACAATGAAAAAGTGAGGAATCCACATTTTTACTGGGAGAGATTGAAATAGAACTGTTAAATGTTTCTAATAATCTTCCCCTACCACCTTCCCGTTTATAAAGCTGTATCTCTGGATCTATGAGCAGAAAACATTTAATTTGTACTGTTTAATCCACTCTTAACATATACTGAGTACTAAAATTAAACTTCGGGCAAGAGAATAAAGCAATCTTGTACACTCTTCTTTCAAAGAACATCTACTGAATCCAGACTGACTTATGAATCAAGAAAAATGGCATTAAATTGAAATGCATAGTTAAGTTGCAGAAACAATTGCACACACTTAAATTCGACATTTAATGGGAAGTTTTAAAAAACAGGATTGTCTGCATGCCCAGATTTTTTTTAACGAAAGTCCTGTTCAAGAGGAGCTGAATTAATAGTCCTTACCTTTCGCTTGAATTCAGCTGGCATAAAATATTGCTGGAGGCGATTGTGATTTATTCCAGATAAGAATAGGTATGAAACGACAGTAACCATAATAATAATCCAACAGCACCAGAGAATGAGTTCAAGAAAGAAATCACATCCATTTTCAGTGAGGTCTTTGAGACTCTGCATTATACAAGTTCTCAGCTATTTATGCACTGAATTCTATTTGGACTCCCTGATTTAACTTGATTTTCTCCAATATTCTTGCCAGACAAATGTGTTCAATTATTATTATAGTAATTGAATGGAAAATATACTTACAAAATGCTTGGTTTAAAGGATTAAAGTTGTAGTAAGTAGTGCTTTAGTAGTAGTGATGCATAACTTCACAGCTTTTTCGTCTTTTTAAGATCAGGCACCTGCTCAGAAAAATGAAAACCATTTATTTTTCATCAGTCTATATAAAGGTTTATTATAAGTGCACTAGATCTAAAGTAGTTTTTAGAAACAAAGCACTGAACTGCATCCCTTAAAAAATGCATGAATGTTCATGTAAAAATACTGATATTTGTGAGAATTGTTTGTTCTGTACCCCATCTCTGCAAAGGTTTCCCTTTATATCTGCATAGATGCAAAATAAATTTTCTTTTCACACAAATAATCCACAGTAGCAATGAAGGGAAGATTTGGGAATCTTGATAAATATCTTCTATAAGCATATTTTGAAAAGTTTTTTTTCTAACTGCACCACTAACTCCAAATGTTTTACACTGAAAATATATTATTAATTTGTACCACAAACTTACAATTTTATTTTTTTAACAGAAAACTAAATTAAACAAAACATTCAATCTTAACATTTTAAGATTTAATCAGCATTCTTAGAATTGTAATTTAGTTGCAATATGGGAGTCAGGCTTACATTTCTTCTTGGAAATGTAGCATGCAAATTAATATAGCTTGAGCAGATAGAATTGAATGTAACACAATAGCATATTTAGTGCTTGAAATGTATAAATAGATTCAGGACATTTTCCTCTTATTTTGAATTCAAGTATCAGTGTCCCAAACTTTTTCAGATTGGTTGAATGCTGACACACCAAGATAGCTGATCTTTCATACGTAGAGTTAGATCTTTTTAAGACTGTCAAATATATTTGGTTCATTAACATCTCTTTTTAAACAACCTAGTGCATCAAATAAATCTGCACATTATAAGGCATGCCACTGTAAAACAGACCTATGAAAATATAAAATTTCATTCATTAAAACAAGCTAATTCATTCATTGCTTAAAAATAAAAGTATATTTAATTTATGTTATCAGAAAAAAACATGTTCAATATGTTTAATATCAATATTTAATTCATATTAAAGTACAATACCCCATTACAATTTAATGTGCTAAATTAAATACATTAAGAATCCAATACTAAAAGATTATTTATAAATATATATAATGGGAAGACCTACTGAAACATATAAACTCTATTCTCTGCAGTGCAGGTATATTTATAAGAAGATATTAGAAAGTTTTCTGTAATTTAGCTATCTCTTTTCAGAGAATAAATCTATTTTTGAAGAGCCAATGTGAAAATTTATTGAGTCAAGTTCTGAACTTTAACTTCTGAAGGTGAAGAGAACAAAACCAGCATTAAAATTCAAAAGGATGATCACTTAGAGAAGTTAGTTATTTTTAATGTCAATATGAACTTTTCAAACAAGAAAAAAGATTTCAATGTGGCTTTTTGATTAAGAGGACAACAAAACAGTCTGGCAAAAATATATTGAACCTGAATCATATAACACATTATTAGACTCTGATTTTGATTGAGGAGTGCTGTAGTATTTCAGTATGTTCCTGATGTGCTGTTTCTGGATCCAAAAGTAACTTGCCAACTCCATTGTTAAAAATGAATCATTTTCATTATGTAGGTACAACAGCATTGTATTCAAATGTTCTGAAAGTTATGGTGATAGGAAAGTCAAAGACAAAATGTTCAAAGGTAGTTTGGCACTATTTCATCAATCATAAAAGATACCAGCCCTTTAAGAATTACTGTGGTCCAGTATAAACACATGTTGGGATATGTGGAATAGTTTCCTTAATTATTACTGGTTTCTCAATTTGAAGGATTACTTGAATTTGCTTCATAACTTAATGTTATTAATTGGGGATAAAACTGATTTTTTATAATGTAAAAGATAGGAAAGTAAATTGTTCTCACATTACTTGCAGAAATACAAGCTGCTGATTCTAGCTTTCTGGGATTTTCTTTATTAATTATGTGTGTGTGGATAGATAGATAGATAGATAGATAGATAGATAGATAGATAGATAGATAGATAGATAGATAGATAGATAGATAGATAGATAGATAGATATAGATAAATATCTATATCTATAGATATATATAAATATATATCTATATCTATATATACATATGTATGTATATAAAATTGTTATATCTACATAAACTACAATTGTTGAAATATTTTAGGTTTATATCATTACTAAATGTTTAATTATGTTAAGGGAGAATGCCTATTTTGGGTCATGCATACAAGTTAAAGAACCTGGGTAAAGTCCATTTAATCCAGGAATCTTCTACCCATCTTTGGAGATGCTCTGAGGTGCAGAAAAAGTGCCTATAGTTGAGTGTGTTCACTCTGAAATAGAGATTGCTGCGCAAATTTGCATCTTTGAGGCAAGATTTGAATCTGAATTTTGTTAGACCTAAATAATCAGTACTTGTCAGTTTTACATTATTTACTCTAGATAGAAACATGGTTCTTTACATCCCCCAAAGTCAATATATACACATTCATTTTCTGCCTTAAAATATTCATATATCATGGTTTATACTAATAATTATAAATATAAACAAATAAATGAAACAAGAACAATTAAATGAAAATTTTAGTTTATAATCTCATCACACTGTAGAAGGCTTGGCAGCAAATTGGTATATGTGATTTTCAACTTTGTCTTGGAAGTTTAGCTTCACAGGAAAAAAAAACTTCAACTATTTTAATTAATAGATACCTATTTAAATAATCATTGGATCAGATCTACAGGTATGCTGCAATTTAATTGAACTATGTTCAGTATGTCCTTTTTCTCCTGTATTAAAGTCACATTTAAGTTCAGCCCCAAGCCAACTGAGGTTAGATGTAAACAAGATCTACTTTTTTATTCTGATTTAGGTTTTCATATTCAATAACAGATCAGTTTGTAAAGAGAAATGTTTCCTTCCTGAAGTCCTTTTGCGTAGATGACTTTTTGAGGCTGTAGCCTCACAACAATGCAGGTTAGAATTATAAGCTGACCGAGAGAACCAAAGACATCTTTGCAGTGTTTCCTCTAGAACTAGAAGATACACAGTTTTCCATTTATATAAACTCCTCTTGCTTCCTTGGATTTCCCTCCCTTTCTTCTACAGCCAGGGTGTCCTGGCAATTTACTTCCATTCCTCCCATTTTCCCCAGCCACTTGAAGGTTTATAAAAACTTATTCAGTCTTTTGTGAAATGAAAACACAACGAAGAACAAAGATGGGGTGCCAGGTCGTTCCTGGTTTTTGTGACCTTCCCAGGAAGGCCAGAAGGAATGCTGCTGTTGTTTAAAGATTGGAGCACAAGTAGTGAGAATACTTGCCTAACCGTATGAAAATGTTGCAAAGGTAAGAGATGCAAGACCAGTGTCTATGTGGAAGTGATAGCCATTCTCCAAAGAGATGGACAGTAGATTCTGAAATGAATTCAGACACCTACTTTGCAACCTGAAATCCAAATAACTCCTCCCACACTAAAACAGATGTATTAAAAAGAAATCTTGCTATGCATCAGACTCTAAATCCTGCCTTCATTGCTTGCTCTGTGAGATCATCTGATGTAAGCCATTTCATCACCTTGTAGTAGAAATAGAAAAAGATGCAGACACACATAGATTACTCTGTCTGTATTTCCATTCAAAGTAAAGTTTAAAAGTAATTACTGACCAATATTTGGTTTAGATTTACTTCCGTAAGGAATATTATCAAAGGGGTGTGGGGAGCCCCCATGATTGAATAAGTATGAAGCTAATAACTGGAATGCAGAAATATTATCCTTTTTTTCAGAAAATTTCCTCAAAATGTTTAGATACCTTGATTTAAGTGTGTAGTTTATATGTCTGTGAAATTTACAAAATCATTTTTAAATCAATAATCCTATAGTGCTTTTCAGTTCTATTAATATCTATCACTCTTTGCCATCTCTCTTTTAAAAGAAAATCACTTAGAACATTATATAACCCTTCAAAATTCTGTCTCCTCTTCAGTCTCAATCAATTTTCCTTGATTAAAATGTGTTCCTGCAAAACTTAGTTTTATGTCAGCTTAATAACTACAGAGGAAATAAATGTGAAGCATTAACTTCTGTAACTTGTTCAACTATATTGTTTAAATTTTATGCCTATAACAGCATTAAAGCTCATGTGCACCAGTATCTATAACTACCTATAAACTTTCTAGAGATTTTTACTCTACTTTCATACAGAACTACTTATAATAAGCTCTTAATCTATACCAAAATTAAAATACGAACATGCTGTCTTGTTTAATGGGGTGAACTTTACATATTTGTTCATCAGTTTGGCAATTTAGTTTCAGTGGCTGTAATCTCAGGGAACTCAGGAGAGGAAGAAAGTGGGGCTTATCAGCTGCATGACAGTGCTAGTTGATCAGCCCGATTTGTTTCTATGAATGCTGATCAAGTAAAAGCTATGTTGCACTCACCCATAATAAAGAAATGCCACAGGAGTCATGGTATATGATGAGGATTTCTCAGTGAATAGTCTCTGCCATATACACTTTAGAATAGCAGATAGTTTATATAAAGACTTTAGAATAAAATTTTTTTTAGAAATAGAGCCTATCACTTTAAATAAATAGAATACAAATATTTCTTATTAATTAATCTGTGTGGAATGCTTACTTAGGGCAGAAAATCAAATATATGGCTATCCAAAGTGCACAAATGAATCTTGCTGCAATATGCCTATGCATTTCTAGATTAGTATTCTGTTCCTTCCATGAACCAACTGCCACATCTGCCACAGAGAAGAGGGGGTTGATTTATTCTCCAAAGCACCTGAATGCAGGACAAGAAGCAATAGGTAGAAACTCATTAAAGCGAGAGCCAACCTGGAACTAAGAGAAACTTACTTACTTACTTACTTAGTGAGAATAATTAATCAATGGAACAGCTTGCCACCCAGAGTTGTGGGTGATCCATTGTTGGAGATTTTCAAGAAAAACATTGGACAACTATTTTTCTAGGATGATATAAGTTTTCCTGCCATGGGCAAGGGGTTGGACTAGAAGACCTGTAAAGTCGTTCCAGTCTTGTGAATCTATAATTTTAACTCACTTATTTGCCTACTCACAAATAAAAGTGTAAATTTTGGTAAATACTATTCTGAAATAGAGCTTACTAAGTCACTCCTGCTAAGATAGGTGCTAATATAGTTTTAACTTCATGCATCATTAGACTTCCCTGCCTTGGTCTTTTTCCTGTATTCTTGGTGTCTGAGATATCAGTTCATGAGCATATGGCTCTCACACCCATTTTCCCACTTAACATTGCTTGAGCACTCCTTTTTAGTGAGCTGCTGCTTCCATTTTTTTCAGAAAAATCCATTTTGCTGGACACTTAGATATTATTTCTTTTTAAAATTATTATTGGTAGACATTTTAAAGAATAAACAGATCCCAAAAAGAAACAATAAACAGAGAAAAGTACAATAAATGAGATTAAATTTACAGATTAAAATACCATCAATAATTATATTTACAATATATTATTATATAATTATGAATAACTAAATATATTATCAATATGATTCCTAATGGTCCAATCGTGGCCCTTTGTGGCCCTGGAATAATGCCAATTGCTTTATAAAGTATGCCATTATCACTTGAAGATTTTTCTAGAACAGGACTTGAGATTGACTTGAAATTGGAAAAAAAAATACTTTCAGTTTTCCCCCAACTGCAGTATTATTATGTTAATACCTCTAGCCATATGCAAACCCAAAGTTATATATGTCTTCCCAAGAAGTAGACACTAAATTTTGAGTTAAAAGGGGGCACATTATTTTTTTTTCCTAAAGGGAAACATAGGTCAATTCAAATGAAACAAGTAATACTGAATACAGAAGGTAAATATTTAAGTGGCTTTACTTACATTTGTGGGAAAGATTTAAAATGAACATGTCTTTTCCCTTCCCTCATCAACAATGAATCTTTCTTTGTGGCTAATTGAAATAGTGAAAAAGACTAATGCCTGGTCAGAGACCATAGCATCAATCATATTTAACCCATCCCATTGAAATTAACGGGATGTCACTCATTTAACTCTGACCTGGAGTTAGAGTTAGTTAGTTCTTAAATACAAGTTAATAGAGTTAGTTCTTAAAACAAGTTAACTTGAAAGAGCTGGGTCATGGAGGCAGAAGGTAAGTTGATTAATTCATTTTAGGAATCATTTCAACTATTTAAAGTGCAAAAATCTAAGAGAGGTTTGTTTTTCTTTTTAACATGGAATTCCAGTCCTTAAACAGTCCTAGAGAAATTAGAAAGCAATGTCAGAATTATTCATTCCATTAAACATTTTGGAATACGAATAAAACAGGTACACTGTTATTGTTATGCCAGGATGTATTGTTATTTCTTTAAAATCTTACCTTTCATGTAGCCTTTTTGTGATCCAAATACAGCCACTTGTTTGAAGAGAGCACTAGCAGGCTCTTTTCAAACAAAGATAACCTACAGTCTTACTTAAAATGATTCTTTTCTGGATTGGTAGCGATGTGACTATACTGATGCAGACCAAATCAGGGCAAAATGGGACTTCTTTATCCCTTATTTTTGTACTGAATTAGCAGGTAGCAAGTGATTTTTTTTCACTCCTCTATCATACGCTATATGTGTCAAAATGTCTTCTTTTATCCAAATGTTCAAAAATCTAATTGACTTTGCATCTGGTTATCCCACGTTGTGATAGGTTAATTTTACCTAGTAAATTGAAATAAAAGTAATACTTACGGAATTTGCACATAATCAAAGACTAGGAAAAACTGCTTTAACTGGACAGTATACTGATCTCAAATTCATGCTGCATGAAGCAAATTTCTTTATCCTGGGAAAATGATAAAGAGTTAGACTTGCATGTGGTTACTGATATCACTAAATAAAACAATTTGCATAGGATTGGATTAATTTATATAGCTTTTTGACATTTGTATTAATTTTCCCATACCATATTTTGAATATTAAAATGTGAAGAGTAAATAAGAGCATTTAAATGCCATTTATAAAGGGGATTTATATTTTCTATCAACAGGATGTAATGTGAATTAATCTAAAATGAAGGAAATGTTTTTAATAAATTATTTTCACAAAACATCTTGCTAACGTGAATTTGATAACAAGAAATTAATTCAGAATAATGAATTATATAGGATTTTCTGTACATATTTGTGTTTATATTTTTAATTTAAAAAAATAGAAACAGAAAAGCTTCAAATCTGTGGCCCTTGAAATTGAATTCCAGTTAATACAGTAAGGCTTTCTTTCATGGATATGACTGTGATTTTAGTCATATTCCAATTTGGGGAACAAGGGGAATTTTCAAAAAGAAGGATACAAATTGGATTCATTAGGTAGGTAGTGCCTGATGTGAAACAGTATGCTTATTACTATAACCGTCAATTCATCTAACTTCCTGAGAAAGAAACTATGACTAAATATGCTCCCTTTTTTTCTATAAAAAAGTTTCATATAGACGTGTTAACACTGCAGAGGAGGAAATGAATTGATCTTAATTATAAACTTTGTTTCTTGCACATCTTGATAATCTTGGATAGAAAACTTACTTAATGGAAATTTGAGAAAGAAAGACTACTATGTTTCTCAGTTTTTGTTTCTAGAAAGGACTTTTTTGTTAGTTATTATTTGTAGTATGCTGGAAAGGAAATTAAAAATAGAATTAAAATGGTTCTAAAGTAGAATCTTTCATTGGGATTGAGAGGTCTATTTTATTAAATTCCAGTAATAAAGTTAATTATCAGCTGCTAGTAGAGATATTGAATACTTTTAATTAAAGACAGTTTTCAATTTTGGACAAAGGTTTCCAGCACATTCATCCATAAGAATCTGTATTTAGTTCAGCAAAATTGTCTAAGTGTAGGACTGCCCAAACTTATCAGTGCATGTCTGGGTCTATATAGGTGGATAGAGCTATTAAGATAATAAAAGCCTGGGTTTTGTTTTGTTTTGTTTTGTTTTGTTTCATTTTTTATTTTTGTCAGGTCAGTGTTGACTTTTGACAACCACCTGGACTAATCCCTGCAGTTTGTTTTGGCAAGGTTTTCCAGAAGTAGTTCATCATTACCTCCTTCTTAGTAGAATGGCTGATCCTTGGGCTAGTTTTGTGCCTAAGACAGGGCTAGAGTTCACAGTACCCCTGTTTCTAGCCTTAACTATTACAGCAAACTGTAATGTAAGAGCCCAAATGCTTCTCATTTATTATCATTATCAAGATATCATCCCAAGCTTTGCTCTTTGCTCTTCAAAAGAGATTGGCCCTTCCACAAACCAGAGAGAACTAACTGTGGAGGCTGGAAGCTCTTTCCGCTGCCAAAAATGCTGCCACTTAATTTTCCTGCTGACACTATTTATCATGCAATTGCTGCTCTTAGGGTGGCAGGGACAAATGTGTTACTTTTTAAAACTGCCAGTGGGCTGCCCGAAGCTGCATGGTAGACTGCATGTTGTATAGACCTGCTTTAAACTAACATTTTGAAGATCCAATACCTGTTTGAGTGCTGTGGCAACTTCCTCAGCAGGAAATGGCCAAAGATTTTCCAGAATGGCTGATGAATATGGACATCTTTTTCTGAGGAGTGTTTGCTCAGATCAAAACCTTGAAACCGCGTAATAAAACTGGTGATCTTTGTTTGGAACAGTGCCAGCACGATAAGTTAGAAGAGTGCAGTGTGTGATGATTCTCCTGGTGGTAGATTGATAAGTAAATGTCTTTCATAATTCTTCCCAATGCATTTACCCATTAGTCCTGATTCGGGGAACAGGCAATACAGCTGAGGATTTCCTTCTATTTCCTGCTAATTGGCCAACTTTTTGTTGAATATATAATAAGGATAAACACATCATTTCCTGCCTCATATTTTCCCTAGGTTACCTACTCTAATTGAGCCCAGCAATTACGGTTTTAAGTCATGATAGTTGTAGATCACCACATGACCAGACCTGATTTTTACAATCTTTTTTGCAATGGTTGTTAAGCAAGTGTGGAGGTCTTATGCAGTGGTTCATAAATGAACACAGAAGTTGTTAAGCAAACCCATTGTTTGCTACTGGACAATTTTTGCCAGAAACCATAAGTAAATGCCAGTTTCTGACAAAGACATCATAAATAATAATCATGAGACTGCAGGACACTGCAAACAGCAATAAATGGGCCAGTTGCCAAATGCCCAAAATGCAGTCATGTGACTATAGGGAGATTACATTAGAATTTCAAAAATAGGTTGTATGTCTCTTTTGGGGGAGGTTCATTAGAATTTCAAAAGGTCACTGGGCACTAGTCATAAATTGAGGACTATTTGTAAAAAACAAAAACTGGAATGTTGCAAAGCAAAGTGCCTGCTTCCCATTCTTTTAAAAAACCATTAAACATATACACAGAGATAATATTAGAAAATTTAAATGATGCCAGTCTGAAAACGATAATAAAAACAAATTGGAATGGCATTGAACATCTTCAGTGGGCAGAAAATGGGGTGGATACAGTAACCTTTCTGGCAAATAGCCTGAAAGCAAATAGCCTTTTCAAAATAGCTATGCCTCTTGCAGTAGCAACAAGAAGTTGTGATCACTTGCCCTTGAAATTCCAGTAAACCTGGGCCACATGAACCTTTCTCAAGTTTAATAAAATGGCTGATGTAGTTATATGCAACAGTGACTGGGCTCACTGAGTGATAGGCTTTGGTGGTAAAGATACCATATCATAAAATACCTTTGGTAAGTTTTCTTACCCCAAATAGCTTGCTCTGAAGAAAAACCTTTCAAATCAACATATTGACCACAACTGCTAATAAAATAGAGAAAGAAACAAAAGAAAATAGAGGGGAACTATTTTATTTCTTGCTACATGAAGTAAAGGAACATAAGTCAATTGTATTCTCAATATTCTACAATCCATAAATACACTTGCTTAATACTTCCTTAAAATAGCTGACCCTCATCAACACTTAGGGCAATGAATTCCATATGCTCAATGATATGAATCACAGTTTTTCCTTTTATCCATTCAAAGTTTGTACTGGGTGACAATTTGTACTGGGCAAGTTTTAATGGTTTTACTAGTTTAACAGTTTACCCTACCTAAACTCATGGCGTACTTTTTTTAAAAATAGATTTCACACAATGTTGCTATAATTTTTTAAAAGAGTGATTTAAAGAGTGATTTTTTTGAAATGATAACAGTAGATTCTTCCAACTTTGGATAGACTCGAGATAGTTTTATGAGTGGTTAATAATTTATTTGTTGGTATTAATTTGATAAAATTTCAAATTTTTAGATATAAATTTAGAGGGCTTTTTTCCGAAAGATTGTTATTCATTGCTATTTCCTGAGTCTTTACTCTCTTTTTTCCTAAATGCCATGTAGAGTTCTGTGAATAAGGTTAGGGAAGCCAAGTTTCCTCCTGATAATTCCCATAATTGCCATTCATTCTGATGTAACTCGCAATGAACTATTGAAAGATTTTTCTAATATTTTGGAAAAAATATTTTCAAGGGTACCAAATTGGGGAAGCCCTGGTGGCAAATATGTGCATCTGAGTCCTGGCTTGGGTATGATAAATTGTGTAAAGTTCCTTCACAAATGGTCAGGATAAATATCTATACTGTGGACTATGTCTTTGCAATTCATTCCGATTTTTCTAAGAGGCAAAACCATCAGTGTAGTAAGCAGAATATAAAAATATTTATTATCAACTCTACAAGTTAATTTCTAAAGACATTTTAGGGCAAATTAAAAAAAACATGCGAATTAATGGTAATATCATGAAGTTTACATAGACAGAGTTTTTATGGAGGAGCTGTGATGCTTAAGGCTTAAGTCAAATCAGCCTTACCCTTTTTGTAACTAATTTGATTTACAGTACTAAAGCAATGTTTTGTGATCTTTGACATAAATATATTGTTGTAAAGTGGACTTTTCTTTTCATTCTCCACATAGCATATGTTTCTTTAAAAACATATAAAGGGTAAAATAAAGTCATCTTTTCACTTTTGGGTTAAGGATAATGTAAAGATAATTGTTACTCTCTTAAATGGTTAGAGATCATATCTGCTTTGCTAGAGTGTTATCTAGGTAGACAGGATTGTCAAACTGATCTGTAATACACATTTATGTAGGAGAAATTCCTACTGTCTTTAATGAAGCTTACTAACAATACTATAGATTTGCAAATAAGCTCCACTGAAAATGGAGAATTCACAAAAAAGGCAGTGAAAATCTTGTTTAAATTAAGGTAATAGAGTTCAATGTTCCAAATGACTTGGATGGAGGATCATGTTATTCCAATCTTTAAATATACTGAGAAATTCAAAGAATGTTTTCTTGACATAGATTGGAACATATATAGCAACAAATCTAAAACTACAAATGGAGCTGCAGCTTATTCTGGTTGAATTCCATTTGGGAAACATATACAAAACATAAATTGCTGCAAAAATAGAGTATTTTGGTGTATAATGTTACATCTCAGGATCAATAGATTTTAATGTTTTCTTTGTTCTTAACTAGGATTGAGTCAAAATCTTGTAATGGAGACTAGGGAATTTTTAGCTTTTGGTCACTGCCTAGGTACCAGTTTGTCTATGAGAGAGTGCTCACCCTGCTCCTTAATAAATAGTAGGTATGATCTGGATCAAAACTACTAATAGAATAAATGTTTCAAATCTCATTTTGGGGGGATCTCAGTTTAATCAGAGACCTGAACTGCAGTACTGAGTGACAAAAATCTAACATCCATAATCTCTATTACTCCAAGATTTTGCAATTATGTTCATTTTACAATTATGCATTTCCTTTATGGGAAAGCTGTGCATAATGGAAATTTGCCGTATAATATGCAAAACAACATTTGAGATATTCAGTTCCAGCATATTATATTGCAATTTTGCCTGTGGATTTTTAAATACATTTGTATCCTATCCTTAAATAACAAGAATTATTAGAAAGACAGAACAATAATAAAATAATTATTATTTATCCATATCACAAGAAGGAAAGTAATAATGTTGAAGCAGTGGATCTTTTCTGTTTATGTACAATTTAATTGATGTGCATCTATAAAAAATATATTTCAGTTGTGAGAAGATTCTGGAAAAAACATCATTTGGTTACCAGGCAAATCTAGTTTTTTAAGATAATTGTCATTCATATGTAATATAAAATAAGTATATATAGATATATATTTTAAAAATATAAACTATGATATTACCAAAGATGAACTGTTTTAAGTTTCTTGACTTCAATATAAAGGTATTGCATATTTACAACCAGGGGTGGGATTCTACCAGTTCACACCTATTCAGTAGAACCGGTTGTTAACATTCTAAGCAGTTCAGAGAACCGGTTGTTAGAAGAAATTACTGGCCTAATCCTGTAAGGAAGGCAGGTAGGAAACATTTTGGTGTTGCTTACAGAAACTGCCTTTTTGTTAACCCTTATTACATTCTTGGCAGGACTAGACTTCCTGTCTCAGGAACATCTCTGGAGTTTTTTCCCCCTCCTTTGCTGGTACTTTGCTTGTGTGAAGTGCCCATTCAAAGTTACAATGGCACTGAAAAAAGTGACTTATGACCCTTTTTCACACTTATGACTGTTGCAGCATTCCCCACAGTCATGAGAAGCCAGGGGTGGAGATGGTGCTTCGATGTGAGTGATATTGAGTTAGCCACACCCAGCCAGTCACATGACCACATGATAATGAGAGTTATTTCCTTCTGTTTGCCTGCTAATTTGGAGTATTTATTACAAGACAGGTATAGTGAAGTGAAATCTGCAGAAACAAAGCTGGTTTTGTATGCACAAATGTCCTTATATGTATAGAAAAATGTAAAGGGCTCAGGCCCTATATGTATAGAAAAATGTAAAGGGCTCAGGCCCTATATGTATAGAAAAATCAACTTTTATTTTACTATGTATTGATTTTTAAAAATTATAAGCATCTCTTTTCACAATTTGTGACTCTGAATGGCATACAACAATAACAGTGAAAAGAAAATCAAGATCTAAAAAAGGAAAAGTGAAAACAACATAAGAAAGCAAATAACAGGTAGTCCTCGACTTACGAATACAATTGAGCCCAAAATGAACATTTTACATTTGTTGTTAATTAATTACTTATAAGTGCTTAGCATTATATGCATTATAGCCCCATAACATATGGACGTCTTATAACATATATACCATCCTCATATGAACATGTCTGTTCCTGTGAATCTTTCCATATGTGGCTAGTCCTATCACTAAGGACAATGAAAAGCTGGCTTGTTGTTCTAAATAAGGCTCCTGTCCTCAGCTGATAGAGAGGGCTGTTTTGTTGCTGATAGTGAAGTACACAAGTTTTTATGCATCCTCATCTCTTTCATTTACGGGTTCTGTGGTATTTTAAATCATAGGTCTAGACTCCTTTTCCAAGCCATGGAATAGTCAGTTCTTCATTTTTCCAGGAGTGCCATCTATATGTAGGATGTCAGTAGGCTTAACTTTCAGCAAGAGAAAAACCCTTATACTTTTTCCCTTCTGAATTCTGTATAGGCATTTGCCAGATAAATGTTTGCTAAATGCTCAAAAGAAACATCTAACATTTAAAACTATCCAAATCTTGTACAATGTATGGGCGGAAAATCCATAATAGATCCAGAAATATCTGTTTGAACAAAAGAGTGACAATTGAGTAAAATTGAAGGAGAAAATAGAGATTGGTTTGTCTCAGATCAAAAGGTCTATGCAATTCTTGTATCATGTCTTCTTTAAAGGAATTCTGAGTTGCATTTTATTATTCATTTTATTCATTAAAAAAGTGACCCCAGTATTGTGAATTTTAGCATGAGATAGTCTCAATAAAATAATTCAACATAATTGAAAATAATTTAATTAATTTTAAAAATACCAAATAGTTACCATCACTATAATGTTATCATTTTTAATAAAAAGTCAAAATACTAAAAGCAGCACTCAGGAATGATTGACCTCAAACTTGATTATTTAGATAATGTCAATTATTCAGTCAAAGGGAAGAACATTCATTGCTCAGGTACTACATATTCCAAATCATTTAGGATTTTAAATGTCTTGAACAAAGGCCTGATGGTTTCTTTCAAGCTAGTGTTAAATGGATTTCACAATGGATTTCACTGCTGCATTCTATCCTTGGGAGTTATAGAAATCCCCTAAGTTCAGAACAAGTCATAAAAGTTTGTCCAGAATTCAATATACCTTTCCCAACATCCAGTTCCAATAACTCAGAACAACATAACATTTGACTCACCAAGCCAAATGCAGCCCACCATCTGTATTTTTGGCTTACTGGAACTTGACAACATTTTTCTTTTGTAAACTAAGGAAAATAAGGATTTCATATTTTTTGTTCAGCTTGGTAAGTCCCAAGCTAACCAACTGAAGAAAACAGTACTCTATTAGAAATCATTTGTATATTGTTCTTCAAAGATAGTTTCCAAAGTTTATGTAACAAATCTATCGAGTTAGAATTCTGTAGGTGTCTGAAAAAGAATACTGGATAAAGCCCTTAGTAGTTAAAGAAGGCGTAGGGAGCCTGATCTGAACTGTGTTTCTGAAAAGAGGCTACCTGTGTTATTGAATGAGTTCATTCTTGAACTCATAAATGCTGAGAATACCAGATTATTATTTTTTTTTGCCAAAGAGCCAGCAGATGTCCATCCAGACTCTAGAGAACTCAGACCTCTAGCCTTATGCTCCAAGGCCAGAGCTAGGCTTTATTTCTGCCTCACTACCTTGGGCATGCTTCTCCCTGGTGTTTGTGACCACTTTGCAACTTTATTCTTTGGAACATTACATGTTGAAACAGAAGGGCAAGCAGCTTCCCACTATTGGTTGCGTATCTGTGGAGTCAAGCCATCTGTCAGTAAAACAGAAAAACCTAAGTTCCTTTTCTCTCCAGAGTTCAGTTTGCTATTTTGGGGAGGGCTTCCATTCCCCATGTGGAAGAAAGCTGGTGTGGTTTGATGCAAAGATGGTTGAAAAAGAGAAGGCCAAAAGACTGAAGCTGCTGTTTTGCCCATCTGCCACTGCTTGAGGTGTATTCATTATTAATGGAGGTAGTAGCGTTGCTGTTCAGATATGCAGGCTTGCCTGGGTAAATGAGACATTCTTCAGCAAATTGCTTCGGTTTTTGATTGCTGATTGTACGCGTGTCACCAAGCTGACTCAAGGTTCATCGATGCATGCTCAGTAAATTAGAAAGAACATAACTATGGATCAGCCAAGAGAATGAATTCTTTGCCTACAATGACCCAGGGCCATTTAATTTTCTGCTTAATTTTGTTGCAGTCAGTTTGCATTTTGGGTTATTATGCAGTAGGAAATTAACAATAAATAACAAATTTGGTCCTCCTGTGCTTGTAATGATATTTTTATAAATCTTTGTAATGCTCTTTTTAAAAGGATCAAGGTCTGCACCAGGCTGATACCCCACAAATATGCAGGGTTGGAAAGAAAAGGGGGGGTGGGCATTAGTCCTGGCAGATAATCTCATAGTTAAATAGCAACTCCCTTTTCTTTCTCCTATTCAGCTTTCTCCTATGATTTTATATTTCACATTAAGCTTAAGGTATTTCTTTTTTCTTTTTTTTTCCAGATAATTTAAGGAAAATGGAAACAGATGAGGCTCAAGATATGTCCCAAGTTTCTGGTGAGATGGGATATATATAAAGAACATGACTAAAAAATAATGTGGGGAATCTTCCATCCAACTTCAAATTTGTTTGGTTCTCTACAAGACCATAGCTGTTATTGTCAGGATAGGTGCTTCAATATTTTGCAATGACTATTTGCAGATCAGGATATCATTAATGTTTAGCATTTCATATCAAACCCAATAATGTTTTTTTAAAAAAAAATGAGGGGGGAATTGAAAAATGAGAAGTATACCTGTTGGTATGGATAGATCTTCCTTTCTCTCACAGAGCAAGGAGCTGATGTGACTCCTATGTTACATTTTAAATTCAAAACTAGACAGATTATAGGTTTTTTTAAATATGAAACACAGAAAATATAAACAGGAGAAATAATTCTTATTTTATTTGTCAAGTACTATCAATATTTTTCTAAACGTAATGACCTTTTCTTTTATAATTAGTCTAAGACTTGATTAGATTTCCTTGCTTAGATTTCCTTAGATTTGAATTTTCATTTTTATGTAGTGAAATTGGCTTACACAATTTTTTGTGTGAAAGTGATTTGTTACATTTGGAAATAATTGTAAGGGGAGACACTTGAAGGGGCATTACTGTATGAGGAGAGAGAAAATAACATGCGAATTGGAAATCTACTAAAGACCTGGGTATTTCATAGTCCATTAGAGCTGGAATTTTAATCCTTCTAGATACGTCTACAATATATATCTCTAAAGACTATATAAAACATTTAAGAGATAGTCATTAAATTGTACATATTAAAGAATAAATAATACCCTTATCTAAACGCAGTAGACAAAAGACAAAATTAAGATTTTTATTGTAGCTGAGTAACCAATACAGAACAGAGTCATAGAATTTTAGAAACGCAGAATCATATTGCTGGAAGGGATCTTTATATAATCCTGGAAATAATTTTCCAGCATTTATTGAAAACCTCCAGTGGTGGAGCACCCACAATTCCATGAGGCAAGCTGTTCCATTGGTTAAATGTTCTCACTGTCAGGAAAATGCCTCTTTAGTTCTAGGTTGGATTTCTCTTTGATAATCTTCCATCCCTACTTCTTATCCTATCTTCAAGTGCTATGGAGAATAAATTGACCCCTTCTTCCCTATGACAGTCCTTCAAGTATTAGAAGATGGCTAAAATGTCACATATAAAACTTCTCTTTTTTAGGCTAAACATACCTACTTCTAATAGCCATTGCCTCTTGCGATTTAGACTCCAGATCGCTTATCATCTTTGCTGCTCTTCTCTGCATACTTTGTAGGATCTTAGCATCTATTTGTATTGGGATGACCAGAACTGGATGCAGTATTCCAAATAGTATGACTTCTTGTGAACATGATACTATTCCTCTATTAATGCAGTCTAGGACAGTATTGGATTTTTGACAACTGCAGCACACTGTTGATTCATACTTAAATAATAGTCCACCAGGACTCTCACAGGCACTGCTCTAGAGCCTGACACTGCCTATTCTGTACCTTTTCTTGTTTTTCCTGCCTAAATTACTGGACAATCACTTGTATGAAATGGTATAGGGTCTCCTGCTTGAGCAGGAGAATTGGACTAGAAGAGCAAAGTCCCTTCCAGCTCTATTCTAATTGATATTTATACCACCAAACTGCATCTTATTGCATGGAGTTCAGTGCTCAAGTCTGTCAATATCCTTCTGAATCTTGAGTATATCTTCCAAAGTGTTGGCAATTCCCTCCAATTTGGTATTATCAATAAATCTGATAGTGCCCCTTCAATATCCTCATCTAGGTCATTTATGAAGATATTGAGTAACAGAATAACAGAGTTGGAAGGGACCTTGGAGATCTTCTAGTCCAACACACTGGTCCAGCAGGAAGCCTAATATCATTTCGGACAAACCTGCTGTCCAATCTCTTCTTAAAAACTTCCAGTGTTGGAAAATTCACAACTTCTGGAAGCAAGTTGTTCCACTGATTAATTGTTCTAATTGTCAAAAAAAATATCTTTAATTCTAGGTTGGTTCTCTCCTTTATTAGCTTCCATTGTTTCTTTTCCTGCATTTAGGTATTTTGGAAAATTGGTTGACTCCCTCTTCTTTGTGGCATCCCCTATTACAACATTGCTATCCTATCACCCCTAATTTTTCTTTTCATTAAATTAGACATACTCAATTCCTACAACCATTTTTTATATGTTTTAGCTTCCAGTCCCCTAGTCTTCTTTATTTCTTTTCTCTGCATTTTTTTCTAGAGTCTCAACATCTTTTTTATGTTGTGACTAAAATTGTATGCACTGTTCCAAGCGTGGTCTTACCAAGGCATTACAAAGTAGCATTAATATTTCACATGATCTTGATTCTATCCCCGTTGGACTGCTTTGGCTTTTTTGGTAGCTGTAGCACACCACTGGCTTATTTAAGTAATAGTCCACTAAGACTCCAAAATCCCTCTCACAGTTACTACTATTGAGCCAGCTATAACCTATTCTATATGTGTGCATTTAGTTTTTCTTGCCTAAAGGTAGAATTATACTGGGCCCAAGATGAAACCTTGAGGTACTCCACTGCATTTGTCCCTCCACCAATGATGGATCATTGAAGTGTGGCTAGTCAGCCAACTGCATAACAACATAACATTGTAACAGGACAGAGTATAATCTTAAGAATGTCAGCAAGTATTACTGGTCTTCTCTTTATGTTAGACACTCTTAGGTTCTTTATTGTTTAGGCTTTTTAATAAGGTTGTTTCTGAGGTGTTGAAACCCCCAAATCACTCTTTAAGCTCAGGTTGCATTTTGGAAAAAAATGAATCCTTAAAAGCAAGTGATATGTCAATTGTATAAGACTTTTCAGATTGTGTTTTTTTTGAATGGTGTGATAGATATGATTCTTCTTAGTAAGATCTGTGTAGTTAGTACAAATCTATAGTAGGACAGTTAAGATTCTTCTTGGCACAGTTCATGGATCAGCATTTAGGATGCTTTTTAACTGTGCTTCCAGCCACTGTGATCCCAGGTTGTCAATGCTATTGTGCGATAGAGCCTGTTTACTTCCAGTTTAGCTGTATGAGTCAAAATGAGTCAAAATGAGTTATTTGAGACAGTTTTGTCTTGTGGTTAGGGTACCTGGAGAGAAAGTGAGAGACCATGAGTTCTAGTCCCTCCTTAATCATGAAAACCAGCTGGCTGACCTTGGACCAGTCACTGTCTCTCTAGCCTAACCTGCCTCACAAAGTTGTGAAGAAAAATAGGAGGATTATTAAGTATCTTCACTGTATTAAGATGTTTATTGAAAAATAATAAAGGTGTGATAGAAATTAAATACATACATACATACATTCATACTTTTCCATATTTCAATCTGTGACAATGGAATTGTGCAGCATGAGGTAGATTGCTTTCCTTGCTGCAGAAACTCCTGCCTTACCCCATTCCTCAATACTTTAGTATGCCCTGACCAGAATGCTACTGTGGCACTTTCCATTGCTGGGCTGATCTCCCTTTCATGAACTCCTTGGTACCTTCAATGAAAGCAATCATGGGTCATTGTTCAATAGTTCTGAAAGTCTCCTGAAATTTGTGGGAAAGTAGCCATGGCTGTGTTAAATTGCTTTTAATTTCTCCAATATAAATTATACCCACTTGCTAACTTTCTGCCCATGATATCACCTAGATCTGGCCTAGACTTGTATTTCTAATCTAAGCTACAAAATTACGTTTGAGTTCTGTTCACTTTGTGCTTACCCTTCCATAGGCCTATATTAATATAAAATGTAATGTGGACAGAGTGGTTTGAAGAGTGAACCTAAAGAATTTTAAAATCTTGTATTTATATCTAAGTGGAAAATTCAGCTAAAACCAAATTGAGGAGGAAATGAAATTCAATTTTTGCAGTATCTCATGTGTGTGGTTTCCTGTAAAAACACCTGCATCAGAAAGCAGGATAGGGCTTGGGTGGAGTAAAAATTAAGTTTTTAGCAAGTCTTTCGTAAGCCGGATGTTAGGAGAGGGACAAGTGACTTGTGACATCACTTATTTCATGCTAAGATTTGCTGTTAAAAAATTGGAACAAATTAAGAGAGAAAATTAGACCAAATTTAATTGAATTTCTATTTAACAAAGAAATATTTCTCTGAATTCCAACTGCAGGGAACAGACACTAGGCCTGAGCACATACACAGTTTGTAAGTATCAGAGAAAGAACTTGTTACCAATGTTTAGTTTAGGTAGTCCTCGACTTACAACAGTTCATCTAGTTCAAAGTTACAATGGCACTGAAAAAAGTGACTTATAACAATTTTTCACACTTATGATCTTTGCAGCATCCCCATGGTCATGTGATTTACATTCAGAGGCTTGACAACTGACTCAGATTAATGATGGTTGCAGTGTCCCAGAGTCGTGTAATCTCCTTTTGCAACCTTCTGACAAGCAAAGTCAATGGGGAAGCCAGATTCACTTAACAACTGTGTGACTAATTTAAGAATTGCAATGATTCACTTAAGAAATGAGGTGAGAAAAGTTGTAAAATGGAGCAAATTCACTTGACAAGTTTCTCACTTAACAACATACATTTTGGGTTCAATTGTGGTCACAAGTTGAAGACTACCTCTACTGGATATTCAGCATGAAATAATCTAAATTGTATATTTTTACAATACTGAACGCTGGCTAAAAACAGCACCACTGCATTAATCCATGATGGCCTTGTTCTTTATGAGATTGGTGAGTTCTTCAGCTGACAACTTGGAAAAGGTAAGGCACCTTGTCCAGAGGAAGACATAGTCTGAAATCCTTATGGAATTACTGATTATTTTAAGCAGACAGAGAATAAAACTGCTTTCTTTATTAATATAACCTTGTATATTTTGGCAGTACAGTAGAGCCTGTTTTTCCAGAGGGGGAGGGGAAAAGATAATGAATGTTACCAATTATCTCCTGCAAAAATTATGGTGAAGTTTAACATTGTAAGTAGGCAGGTCAGCCCCATTGGGTAAACCTGCCTAGGAAAACCACAAGAAAGGCTAACATTACTTTTATTGAGATTGACCATAATAACAGAATCTTGCAGGTCTGTTCTCTTTATTATCTCTCTTCTTGTACTTCAGTGAATTGGGGAGGCATATGCCTGAACCACTTCTGAATGTTATCTGTTTTGAATTTTTTTTAAAAAACTTCAGTCTCTTTTGTCTAGGTAACAATTTATTCAACAGCATATTCATATACAATAATTTTCCTTATTCCTTATCAAGTAGATAAATGCAATTGGCTGATAAAGGATGCAGTTTTTGCTTGTTTACTTTTGTTTAAACCAGAAGTAAACAACATGATTGCCAAAGGCAAGATTAGTAAATTGGTTTATGAGGAGCATTCCCTGGATATTATGCTGGAAAGATGTGGCCAAGGAAATGGATGGATTTAGAGATCTTTCCAGTGAGATTTTTTACTATCCGTACTTTTACACCTGGTGTACAAGTGCCATTTGGAATTATCATTTCCCAAGACTTGACATAAACCTTAGCCTGTGTTTGAACACAACTATTATATGCCTTGTAGTCCATATTTACCAGATGATTTTTCTCTGTAACTATCTGAAAGGAACCTGTCTCCTTCCATATGACATTGGGTGCCAGATTTGTGTTAATTTGAGTAGAAGAACATTTTATAAAAAATGAACATTATTGCCCCCAGTTTATGAAAGTTATTGGTAAGAAACATAGAATAACATTTCCCTTGACCAGGGAAGTCTATCATACGAGGAAAGAGAAAGGTGGGAAAAATGTATTTCATCACTTGGCAGATGTTTTGCTTGGAGAGTTTCCACCCCTCTACAGGTTCATATATGATAGGGTCAACAGCAACAGTGATGGATTATGAAAGACATTTGGTCTAAGAGAGGACACACACACACACATACATGCAAATAACTTGGGGAACAACAGAAAAGTAGAACATCCAGATGTCATTAGGCAAGAAATCAAAAATGAAACTGCCATTATTGTACTCCTGTCAGTCATTTCCATTTCAGTGACATCTTTAGCACACTGTGATTTCATCAAAGTGACAGTGTGAAATGGGTGTGATGATCCTGATGTTTGACATAAGCATATAAAAGTCATGACTTATGAAAACTTGTCATCTCACCTCAAAAGAACATTCTGTAATCTAACACTGCAGAATATGCAATTATCAAGGAGTTGGAAGAAATATTATAAATAAAAATTACAATAACTGGTGGTTTTAGCTTAAAAAATGAATGAAGTAAGATCATGTTGATATTATACGTAGTGTCAGAAAAAATGCTTCTCAAAAATATTAGAAACCAGGACCATCTAAGATCATACAATTAAGATGAATACACATTAAGTGCCATGTTAATACATATTAACAGATAAAATATATAATAACTCAGTGTGTATATTCATCACATTTAATAGATGTGTCTGCTTGGAAATTTGCATATTTTAGCAATATGTTATGCCTGTCATCATGTGCACTCCTTAATAGGTCTGGAGTAAGAATCCATATTTAATGATAAATACATAGTTTCCTCTTCTTTATCATTTGAGGTTAATTTATTGCAGCTAATGGCATGGTTGTAGTTTCATTGTTTAGGAAAAAAAATAGGTCAAAATTATGGCTAAAGATACCTGAAGCACCATAGTTTTGTCCTCTTGATTTGGAATAGCAGATAAGCATTATCATATTATATTATATTTATAACATTTCTTTCTACTCCTAAAAGAGGTTAAGCTGTAATGTTCTTTTATATGTGTAGATTAAGATACCTATATATACATGTGGGCAGGTGCATTGTATATGTAAGAGTCCAGATAGACACAGTCATAAGTATAGTTTCTAAACGACATTCAGATCCTGATAGTTTCCTCTGAGTCAACCACATTATCCGTCCTTTATGAAGTAGGAGTAATTGTAATATATATGAACCATTCAGCAGGTAATGCCTAAAAGGTAGAAACTTCCTAGCAACATGGGATTAAACCAGAAGGAAATCCTTCTGCTTCACTTACTGTGTAAGTAGGAAAAGGATCAACAGCATATTGGCTGACAAAAGGAAAAAGCAGAATGATTCCGTGCCTTAAAATAGCTGTAAATTTATATTTAAAATCGTAGATATACAACCATAGATTAATTTGAAATGAGTTTCCTACATGATAAGCTTCCCATTCACACTTCTGTCCACTACAGAAAGCAGTCTTTTTTGAAATGAGCTATTTCTCTACTCAATTGAAAATATGATGACAATGACCCAGAGATTACAGTGTATCCTCAACTTATAACCATTCAGTAAGCAACCATTCAATTCAACCGAAATAGAGTTGGAAGGGACCTTGGAGGTCTTCTAGTCGAACTCTACTCAAGCAGGAGATCCTATACCATTTCAGACAAGTGACTTTCCAGTCTCTTCTTAAAATCCTTCAGTGATGGAGCGTCCACAACTTCTAAAGGCAAGCTATTCCACAGGTTAATTGTTCTCACTGTTAGGGTGTTTCTCCTTAATTCCAAGTTGCTTCTCTCCTTGATTAGTTTCCATCCATTGTTTCTTGTCCTGCCCTCTGGTGCTTTGAGAAATAAGTTGACCCCCATTTCAATCGAAGTTTCAGATATGCTGAACTTATTATATGTACCCAAACTTATGCATTGAAGAATCCCAATGGTCAGAATTTGGCACTTGGCACTCTGCAGCACTTAGGATCACAGAGGTGCTTCAAGTCCCCCATCTATTTATCTCTCCTCCATCTATGCTCTTCCCACCCTTCCTTCCTTCCCGTGCTCCACTATCCCAGGTGACCTTCACTGTCTTCTTAATCCCACTGATGATGAGATGTTCCCAGCTTAGCTGCTGGGCTGGGGTGGTGATAGTGCTTGGCCCCAGAATTGTGGCATGCCGAAAAGTTCTATTGTGCTCCACTTTTAAGAATTGCTTTTTTTTCTTTTTCTTTTCATCAAGTGAAACCCAGGCTCAGCCAGTACAGCAGCCAGGCCAGGTAAAGCTGTGGCAATAGAATGCAGGGCAGCAAGGGTTTCAGACTGCAGGTGGCAAAGGCAACTGCGGCTAGAACTGGGCTGAGGCAGCTCTGGCTTTGGTGATTGTGGTAAGCAACACCAGAGCCACACAGTTCTGGGGCTGCTTGCCATCCCACAAGGCAGCATGCAGGGCAGCCAAAAAGGCAGAGAGGAATGAGAATTGGGGGCGAGTTTAAGTCAATCCAATATCTTACCGAGGCTCAGGGCTGGGAGTAATCAAGTTCAGAATGGTTTGGATTGAGATGGGTGGGTTCTTGCTTTATGAGTCGTATTTGTTGGCCCTGTCAAGATTACAGTTGTTAAGTGATGTGGTCATATGATGTCTAGCTTTATTACAACATTGGTTAATGATGGAAATTCTGATGCCAGTTGTGGAGGGCTCCCTGTATACTGTTATTATCTGATTTATGCAGCAAATATTTCTCCTGTGATTTCTTTCTGTATGCTTAATTTTTTTCTTTTGTTCTAACAAGTGAAAAATGAATACTTAGCTATAGTATATTATAATGGGATCTCTTTCATAAATCCGTTACAATTTGTTTGGACAACTCTGTTCCATAACCCCTTTTGAAAAATGAAGGCTAAGAACACCAGAATAGGGCTATCATACTTAGGCTGCAAAAATTCTGAAGGGCACTAGATGTATGCAAGGAAAATAGATTGTCTGCTATTTCCTCCCCGCCTAATATATATATATATATATATATATATATATATATATATATATATATATATATATATATATATATATATATATATTAATATTATATCACTCTTCTCTGTTATTTTGTGGTCTGTCTTTTCTTACAGAGTGAAATCAAGATGTTATGTTACCATTTGCAAGAAATGTTAAAAAAAAATTCCTCCCATTCAGGGATCAAATGGTTATTTACAGCCAAGATCTAGTATTTTTAATTGAAGTATTGTCGGTCGGATAACAAAAAACAGATTCCCCAAACCAGGCTTCTGGGACTTTATCTTGGCTAAAGGAATTGTTTGATGTGACTAGTATATGATTTGCCAAGCTGAGATGGCATGGCAATAGCAGGTATGGCCCTGCCAGAAAACTAGTCTCAGAGTTTTGTTTAAGAAAATTGTTCTAACTAAACAGAGAGAACAAAATGCATGGAGCAGACTTGAAACCATGTATTTGGGACTGGTTGCTCTCAAGCAGCAAAGAAACATGTTTGGGACTCAGATGTCTAGATGCCATTTAAATATTTTGTCCCAGTGCTTGCTTCTTTGTTTGCAATTGCACCACCAGCTCCAGTTATTATTATGAATACGCTTCTTAAAAATTAAATACGGAATGACTATTTTTCCCATCTTTCCATTTGGAAAGTAATCTGCTAGAAAATGTTAGTGTGATTACGTATCTATTAGAATTGCCGCACAACTCTGACTTATCTGGGTATAACAGTGTAAACTATGTAAAGGCATGAAATATGAATACCAAACACTTCTTGGTGCTCAAAAGAAGAGGCAATATGTAACACATTAAATAAAATGTATTTATTTACTTGGTTATATATTTCAAAAGGAAGGTTTTGCTGAGGAATACCTAAATTAGAAAAACAAATTCTGTTTATTTGACAAGTAGTGGTAAAGCAGAATTTAGGAATAGCCAGCAGCAAAGTAGCGTTTGCTTTCATGTTAAAGCTATTTACACAAGAAACAGGCTAATGTCTTGTAATTGTTACAATAAAAGTAGTTAAAGAGTGCATGTTATACATGTATTCTCCCAAAAATATACTTCAACCATTTATGCAATACTTCATAAAACATTGTGCAAAAAAGGTGGGAAAAGGTGGGAAGGAAAGAGGAAATGAATGTGCACTTCCCTTATCTGTCCTTTTTAAACATTTCCTTTCAATAAATAGAGGATTAATATATGAAACAATGTGGAGTCAAAATAGAAATAGGTCCAAAAAGGTGTTCCAAATCCTCCATAATCTGTTCCTCCTTACTCAGCGATCAGATATATTAACTCTGTTGCTCATAGGGTCATACAAATCAATATGAAAAGTTAATCATTACTGCAACTTTTCTTGACTTTAATAGGATTTAATTGAATATAGACCGGCTTCAATTTCATGTGTTAAAAGAATTGAAAAGAATGATAAATTTTTTTGGGCTGTGACTTGATACAAAAGGAGAGAACAGCAAATATACTTAAAAATCTTTAGGCTTTGTTCAATTCAAAACCTGCCTTTAGTTTTAAAATACTTGCTAATCAAAAGCCAACATCATGATCTGCCTTGTTTTTTATGGTCTTGGAATCACTATCCATATTATCTGTATCTTATTTGAAAACAAAAATAAACAGAGAACTTTCCTAACTTGGTGGGATTGCTCTTTTATTATCAGGAAAAGAAAGTCCTCCAGTAAGCGATGCTCCAGATGATGCTGATGAGCCTATGCCTGTACCAGAAGATCTTTCCACTAGCACAGGAGGATTGCCAAATTCTAGAAATGAAAGAGTTTTGGGTAAGGTTATTGATACATGGGATTATTCTGCTCTGTCATGCATAAGATGTTTCACCTATACTTGGGAGGAAGATATTTAAGTCTGTACTCTCATTTTTGACAGCCCCTTTTTCATGTTTCTTTTCTGTCTTAAAAAACATTCAGATTAAAAAAAAAATCAGACAATACTCTATTTTAAAAAAAAAATCTGTTCAGATTTCCCAAAATGTTTCATAATGAAGAACTAAATGTATAAAAGCAGGGATTATAGTGGGAAAGGACTGGAAGTCATACATGTTTTTCTAGAGCTAACATGGCTTATGGTTTAAAATTTTAACATCTTTCATTTAAATAGAGAGAGTTCCTGGAATATTTATTCGTAATGCCAAGTCATATAAGTTTTTGGTCTTTAGTTAATGGATTGAAACTCACGGTTGGTTTCACTCATTGATGCTTTTTCTATTGTTTACATTTTTTAAAAAGAAGTGAGATAAAAGAAAAAGGATAGATGGAATGGGGAGAGAACAGTAAAAAGATTGCATTAAGGGAGAATAATTAGTATTGCAAGCTACTTCTGCAGCAGCCAACTGCCTGCAATTTAGCAGATCAAATCTCACCAGGCTCAAGGTTGACTCAGCCTTCCATCCTTCCCAGGTGGGTAAAATGAGGACCTAAATTGTTGGGGGCAATATGCTGACTGTAAACTGCTTAGAAGGAGCTGTAAAAGCACTCTGAAGCAGTATAAGTCTATTGCTATAAAAGAGAGAGAGAAAGAGATGGGGAAAACTACTAATGATTAATTTTAGTTATAAGTTTTTTACCTAAAGGTAAAAAAAAAAAATAGAGACTACTTACCTAAATCCATGTTATGGGTTTCTTCCTCTATTTATATCCAAAATAAGAGAGTGCATCCATATAAATAAAAAGAAAGACAGCTAAGTGTTCAGCTAGTATACACATATACATCAAATTAAGTAGAGGAGTATGTATTTGTCTCCAATGCATAAGCTCAGTGTACATATATGCATATGTAATATCTATACAGCATGTATGTATGTGTACACCCGCCTCTACTTAAGATTAACAACTCTGAATTTAGTTATGCAGAAGGCTAAACTTCAATTATTTGTTGCTTAGCTGGCAACAGAAATCAGAGCAAATCCCCTTCTAACTTGAGATCAATCTTGTAATGGGGGGGGGGGGCGGGCGGATGACAAAGTCAGGCTGGAGAAGGCAATACTGGCAGGCATAAGTTTGTCTGGAAACTACTGTTTTCCAGAGGACGGAAGCCCATTGATTACTAGATGCTCATAAAGAGAGTTGCATGTCATTCCTTTATTGAAATAACTTTTCTGGCTTCCAGTTTGTTTTCCAGGTAAAAAGCCAGGATGGTTTAGAGTCAAAATAAAACCATTTTTTACCTATAAATCTCCCAAAATTTGGGTGGTCTTCTTCCATGTCCTCAATCTACCTGATATTTAACTTGTTCAGACTGTGCCTGAGGAGTGTGCCTTTATAGTGGCTGCATCTAGACTCTGAAGTTTCTGTGTAGTGAGGCTTGTCTCATTTACTCTCTACTGTACAAATAGTTCTTAATCCTTGACTTAAAGGATTTGTTTAATGGCTGTTCAAAATTATAATGGCACTGAAAAAAACTCACAACCAGTCCTTAACATGAATGTCACAGTATCTTTGCAGTCACATGATTAAAATTTGGATGCTTGGCAACCAATCAACATGATGGTTGGAATGTCTTATGCTTTGGTCACATGATCAGCATTTGTAATTCCTGGAGGTCTTCCAACAAGCAAAATCAATGGGGGAAGCTGGATTTGCTTAATGACTGCATGATTCACTTAACAACTGCAATATAAAGATCAAAAAATGGGGGGGGGCTCATTTAATGACCACATCACTTAGCAATGGAAATTGCAAGTTCCTGTTGCAGTTGTGCTAGCAACATTTCCAGTGGCCTCCAAAGAAAATCTGCTGCTTTATTATTTTTGTTTTTTAATCAAAATTGTAGGGATCATCTACTTATTATTTTAAAAAATGCTGTTTTGATTGAATCTGCAAATCACCACTTTATACTATAGTTTATAGAGGATAGTGGATAACATATAGTGTGTGTGTGTGTGTGTGTGTGTGTGTGTTTACCTACCTACACAAATTGTCCCATGTTTCCTAAAGTTCAGTTATACAAATAATTCCTTATGACAGTGCTTTGGCCATACTGGGAGATTTCCTGCTTTGCTACATGTGAATGTGCATGCATCTATGAACTAATTAGTGTGGTTTCTTCCCACTCTATATTTCTTTTGATTCCAAGATAAGTAAAAAAGAGATAAGGCAAAACTTTTTATCATGACAGTTGCAGCACAGCCATGAGGAAACATTCTTACACAGCAAATGTAATGGATATAGTTGCTAATGTCTATAAAACATTTACCTCTTTATTTTTAGAGGAACAAGGCTAACTAATAGTATAGAATGAATTATAGGTTTGGGAATTCTTTTTATCACTATTATGTAGAACAGTAGTTTGGGACTGAAACAATTTTGTCTTCTCAGATTTTACAAATAAACCTATCATCACAAATAACACGAATTATATCTTAACTATGGTTACTTCTACCATTGGCCGATGAAGTTTACCAATTGTTCAGTATTTTTATTTAGCTTATTCAAAGAAAGAAAATTATATCTGGAGAAGAACTAGACCTTCTTCCACAACATATACCTTGTCCAACAAGATGGAGTGATAATGTCAGCAAATATTGTGGGCCAGTTCAGTCAGAAAAGAACTGGTACAGAACTCTTTCTAATCCAGTGCCCTGCTCAAGTAGGAGACCCTAAACCATTTCAGATAAGTGACTATCCAGTCTCTTAAAAAACCTTCACTGATGAAGCACCCACAACTTAGGAAGGCAAGCTATTTCACTGGTTAACTGTCCTCATTATTGGGAAGTTTCTCCTTAATTCCAGGTTGTTTCTCTCCTTGATTATTTTCATCCATTGTTTCTTGTGTTACCCTCTAGTGTCTTGGAAAATAATTTGAGGCAGCCTCTCAAATACTGCAGTACTGCTATCATGTCCCTCCTAGTCCTTTGATTCTCTAGACGAGCCAAACTCAAATCCTACAACTATTTTTCATATGTTTTAGTCTCTGGGCCTTTAATCATGTTAGTTGTTTCATGTTGTTGGATAGGACCCATTGTTGAAGTCTATCAAGATCTTTTTGGATCCTGTGCTTGTCTTCTGGGGTGTTGGCTACTACTGCCAGCTTAGTGTTGTCTGCAATTTTGATGAGTTTGCCTTTTATTCCCTCATCTAAGTAATTTATGAAGATATTGAAGGATACTGAGCATGATAGAACCTGGGGTACCCCACTGCTTACTTCCCTCCATGTAGCTGTAATACCGTTGAGTACAATTTGTCGATCAGTTACAAATCCATCTGGTGGTGATGTTGTCTATCCCACATTTTTGTAGCTTACCAAGAAGTAGGTTGTGGTCTACTTTGTCAAATGTTCTGCTGAAGTCTAAATATACTGTGTCCACATTATTTCACTGGTCTACTGATTTAGTCACTTTGTTAAAGAATGAAATAAGATTGGTTTGGCATGATCTGTTTTTAACAAACCTGTGCAGACTAATAGTTATAACTTTATTTGTTTCCAGATGATCACAGATCTGTTTTTTGGTTATTTTTTTTCAGCATCTTTCCAGGTATTAATGTTAGGCTGATTGATCTGTAGTTTCCCGGATCTGTTTCCCCCACCCCTTTTTTTAAAGATGGGAACCACATCAGCTGTTTTCCAATTCTCTGGTAGTTCCCTGGTGCTCCAAGTTTTTTGAAAAATATGGTACAATGGTTCTGAGATAACATTTACCAGCTCCTTCTGAACTTTTGCATGTAATCCATCAGGTCCCAGTGATTAATATTCATCAAGGCCAGACAGGTGTTATCTTACCATTTTCTTGCTTACCTTAAGTTTTACTTCTATTCTGTCTTTTACAGTTGGGTTTTTGATAGGTTGGGTTATAGTCTGTTTTTTGTGTGAAGATTGATGAAAAGAATGGATTAAGCAGCTCTGCTTTCTCTCTACTGCCTGTTACTTCCTTACCTTGTTCTGTCTTTAGTGGGCTGGCTGTTTTCTTGACTTTTTTCTTCTTATTTATATGTTGAAAGAAACTCTTTTTTATTATCTCTAACTTTTATTACAAGTCTTTGTTCATTCTGAGCCTTTGCTTTCCTGACTTCATCTTTTCAGATTTGGGCTATCTGCTGATATTCTGCCTTAGTTATGTGTCCCTTTTCCCACTTTTTGTACTTATCCTTTCTGCCTGCTAGTCTATTTAGACAGGTGTTTTGCAATCATGCTGGTTTCTTCTTGGATTTCTTGTTTTTCTTTTTTCAGTGGTATTGTGTTGCACTGTGCTTTTATGATCATATTTTTAGTGTTTTCCATGCTTCTGGATTATTTTCCCCTTTTGGATTTTTATTCACGATATTTTGCTTGGGCTCTCTCTGGGTTTGTTAAAATCAGCTCTTTTAAAGTTTAAGGTACTGGTTGGGTTATATTCTATTGCTTGTATTTACATTATATTGAATTCCAGTATGACGTGGTCACTGTTCACCTAAGATTCCAGCAACTTCAACTCCCTCTAGCAATTATTTTCTATTGATAAGAATTAGTCCAGTATAGTTTTTCATCTACTTTCCTCCTCTACTTTTTGGATGACAAAGTTGTCGTCTAAGTTGGTTAGAAATCTGTTTGATCTCCCATTTACTGCAGAGTTTGTCTCCCAGTTGACATCAGGGTAGTTAAAGTCTCCCATTACTACTGCTTCGTACATACATTTATTAATTGATTAGCAAAAAGTTCATGTATTTCTTCTGCTTGGTTTTGTGGCCTGTAGTATATGCCTATAGCAATCTGATTTTCCCCCTTTTATATTGACCCATATAGAGCCAAAGAGGTTTTCATTCTTGGTTTTGTGTATTTCTGTAGATATCTAGTGATCTTTTATATATAATCCAACTCTACCTCCTCTTTGTTAGATCTGTTTCTTTTGAATAGTTTGTATCCTTCCATCAGTACATTCCCGTCATGAGTTTCATCCCACCAAGTTTCAGTAATGGTAACTATATCATATCTGCCTTCATGCATTAATATTTCAAGTTCTCCCTGTTTGATCCCTGAACTTTAAGCATTAATTAATAGACATTTTATTCCTTTATAAGTCTTGGGTATATTTCTTATATCTCCTACTTGGGATTTCCATCTTGTTCATCACTCTCTACTTCATTATGTCTTTCTTTTTTATTTCTTGGCAAAAGGCATTGTATTGCTTGGAAACATGCAGAAAAGTCCTTCATCCTGCAGTGGATAAACAATGGCTAAAATGATGATGATGATTTAGTTTACTACATTTTAACAAACACACATTGGTTATCATATAAATACTTCATGTTGGTAGAAAGAGGCTTCATTAAAGGGAAAAAGCTTCCTTAAACAATTTTTTCAGGAAGTTATTTTTGCCATTCAAAATGGTTTATGAAATGCAAATATAATGAAATACAGTAATGCAATACATTTGAGAGTTTTTTTATTCAGTATACATAAGAGCAAATCTGATGTGGTATAAGGCTAGAAAATGAGAGACAGTGAGTCCTGGCCCCCCCTTGGATACAAAGCCAACTGGATGATCTTGTGCCAATCACTATCTCTTAGTCCTAGGAAGTAGGTGAGTATTATTTTTGAGAAGAAAACTGTAAGGACTTGTCCAGTCATCAGGAACCCACTGACTCAAAAGTGTACACACACACACACACACACACACACACACACACTTTCTATAAGCATCTGACAGTATCAACAAATTTTAATATAACAATTCCCCCAAATATATATATATTCTTAAGTTTTCATATATGGTATTCAGCTTTGTTCGGGTATTTTCCCATGTCATTATAGTTGTGCTTTTAAAGTTGTAGCAACTTTTTGGCAGAATCTCATCTGCCATCATCAGGCTTCTATATTGTATTCGGCTGTGAGTCAGACTTTCACAGTCAGTAATAGTAGTGTACACTTTGTAAATAGTTGAACAGTGTTGAGGGAATTATTTGTTTAGCAGAGTGATGGCTTTTGGGAAAAAACTGTTCTTGTGTCTAGTTGTTCTAGTGTGCAGTGCTCTATAGCGTTGTTTTGAGGGAAAGAGTTGAAACAGTTTGTGTCCAGGATGTGAGGGGTCTGTAAATATTTTCACAGCCCTCTTTTTGACTCGTGCAGTATACAGGTCCTCGATTGAAGCAGGTGGGTAGTAATTGTTTTTTCTGCAGCTCTAATTATCCTCTGAAGTCAGTGTCTGTCCTGTTGGGTTGCAGAACCAAACCAGACAGTTATAGATGTGCAGATGATAGACTCTGTAGCACTGTATCAGCAGCTCCTTGGGCAGTTTGAGCTTTCTGTATTAACTGTGTTAATATCAGATACGTAATGTGGGTTCCAGACTGATGAGCTGTATTCCAGTATTGGTCTAGCAAATGTTTTGTATGCTCTAGTTAATAGTGTAATATTCCCAGAGAAAAAGCTATGTAAGATTAGGTTAACAACTCTTAATGCCTTTTTGGCTATGTAGTTACAGTGGGCTCTAGCACTTAGATCATTAGAGATGAGTACTCCAAGATCCTTGACAGAGTTTGGATCATCATCTTGACTATTCAGCCTGTATTTTATTTTCTGATTTTTTGTTGCCAATATGTAAGACAGAGCATTTATTTGTTGAGATTTGAAGTTGCCATTTGTTTGACCATTCTGATACATAGTCGAGATCTTTTTGAAGGGTAGCAATATTGTCTGTGGTATTGAACAGCTTTACATCATCAGCGAAGAGAGCGCAGTTGCTCTTAATATAATCACAGAGATCATTTATGTAGAATATGAAGAGAGTTGGTCCTAGAACACTGCCTTAGAGGACACCACTGTTGACAGGTACAGAATTTGATAGGACGCTCCCAATTTTGACCATTTGTTGTCTGTTTGACAGGAATGCTTCCATCCAGTTATGCAGGTGTCCAGAGATACCGTAAGATTTTAGTTTTAGGAGTAGTTTGTTGTATACTACTGAATCAAAGGTTTTACAGAAGTCTATGTAGATTGCATCTATTGCTTTGCCCTGATTGAGTTGTGTAGTCCATATGTTTTTGCAGTGTAAGAGTTGCAGATGACAGGATAGTTTTTTTCTGAAACCAAATTGTTTATTAGAGAGTAGGTTGTTTGTCTCTAAGTGGAGGATAATGGATTGGTTAATAATTGATTCCATGACTTTACAGGTGATGCAGCATAAAGAGATTGGTCTGTAATTTTCAACTAGGCTGGGGTCTCCCTTTTAGAAGATGGGGACGACAGTAGGTTGTGACCATAGTTTTGGCAAGGAGCTGGTCCTGACTAGAGATCCAGTGCTTGCCCATTGCTTTGCGGGGCCCTGCAGGGCTGGGTTGTCTGTCTGCTCCTGTTCAACATCTTCATGAAGCCTTTGGGTGAGATCATCCATCACCATGAACTGAGATATTATCAATATGCTGATGATACTCAGCTGTATATCTCAGCCTATGGGTGAGCTAAGTGATGTCATGGCCTCCTCTCACAGTGCCTAGAACTGTGATGGTGAACCTATGGCATGCATGCCACAGGTGGCATGCAGCGCCCTTTCTGTGAGCACATGAGCCATTGCCGCAGTTCAGCTCTACCATGCATGCATGCATGCCTCCCACCGACCCGACCAGGTGGTCCTCGGGTCTCTGCTGTGCATGCATGGGGGGAGGGACGCATGCATGGGGTCATATGCGCACATGTGGGTGTGGAGCACATGTGCAGGGGGTGGTGCACGCATTGCATTTGGGGGGTTTGGTCACACACTCACGCACTTTGGGCACTCCGTCCAGAAAAGGTTAGCCATCACTGGCCTAGAAGCTGTTGGGGGCTCAGAGGTGGTATTCAGCAGGTTCTGACCAGTTCTGGAGAACCGGTAGTGGAACTTTTGAGTAGTTTGGAGAACTGGCAAATGCCACCTTTGACTGGAGATTTTACAGTATCCTTCTCCTGACACGCCCACCAAACCACACCCACAGAACCGGTAGTAAAAAAATTGAATCTCACCACTGTAGAGACTGGATAGGCAGCAATAGGTTGAAACCGAATCCTGACTTGAAAAGCATCTGGAAGCTTGAGTTGGTGCAAAATGCACTAGCCTGCATCACTTTGTGCAGACCTTGGGGTGCACACACATTTCATCTCTTGTGTGGGAGTTGCATTGGTTGCCAATTTGCTTCCAGGTAAAATTCAAGGTGCTGGTTGTAAAGTTTAAAGCCCTTCATGGCTTGGGACCAGGTTATCTGAGGGATAACCTGTCTCTTGCTGGTCACATCTACCTGAGCCGCTAAAGTAGGGAGGCAAGGAATATTGTGGATCCCAACCCCCAAGGAGATACATCTGGCAGGACCCAGAATAAGGGCTCTTTCCATGGTGGGTCCATCCCTCTGGGACATCATCACTCCAGAAATTAGACAGGCTCCTCCCACTCTAACACACTTTCAGAAGGTTCAGAAGATGTGGTTCTGCTAGTGGCTCTGGGGAACCCAGAACAGGATGGAGCCCATTAAATGGCTGGTATGAATGTGTGTTGTTGCCAGGGTGGGGGTGGTTGTTGTTGTTATTATTGTTGTTGTTATTATTATCTTTTATATTGTGTTTTTATGTTCTATAAGCTGCTTTGAGTCACCATGTGCGTGTAACATAAATTTTCTAAATAAATGAATAAATTTACCTCCAGAAGTTGTGGATACTCCAACACTGGAGGCTTTTAAGAACAGATTGAACAATTATTTGTCTGAAATGGTATAGGGTTTCTTTATTTTGGACTAGAAGACCTTCAATATCCCTTCCAATTCTTTTTGTTATTCTATTCTGTTATGTATTGGTGTAATTGTTCACTGACATTTTGCAGTTTTTGTGAAGTCACAGACCTGTCTCAAGGGTTTGACTATGTTTTGCTTTAACTTTGCTAATGATTAAATCAGTAGATGGAAACAAATGCTTGAGAAAAAAAATAGATGCTATGATTTGTAATTTGTTCAAAAGGTAAAATAATGCATAGTCTCAAAAATCAATCATTTGAAGCATGGAATTTATGCAGCATTTTAGTTCTCCATGGCAATTCATAACACAAAGGAATAGATCATAAAATTCTCAACATAGGGAGGGACTAAAAATGGGGAATAATAAAGGAAAGATAAGCAAACATATACAATAGGCAGAGATTATGGATAAATCATATTAATGTAAGTTAATTAAGTAGAGCAGAATTCCACTGAAAAAAAACATTGGGGAGGACTTCTTAAATACTTTATGGTAAGTATATGTCAAGCAGATATCTTATTATTGCACAATTCAAACTGTATATTTGTAGAAATTCATTTAATTTAGTGGAGCCAGCAGTGCAATTCTACATGTCTTCCCAGTTCCAAGAATTTAAGTTTATTAGTCCTACTGCTACCCAAGAATTGCAATCTTAGTTGTTTGCTTATATAAAACCCCTGTGAAACAAAATTCCTCCTCCCTACTTAGTATCTGTTAAGTGTGCAAAATTGATGCATCCTAAAACCAAATAACACCCTCAGCAGTGGAGAAATTTGCCGATGATTATCACTGATCTCGAGGAAAGAAACGAACGGAAAGACAAAAAAAAAAAATCAGCTTTCCGTGCTATGCAGGGGAGGAAAGAAAGATGGTTCTGGCTAAATGTGGAGATATGAGAGCGTGCACTCAGTTGTGTGGCTTTTTCAGCTCGGATAATGAGGCTGCTGATGTTATCTGCAGCGGGAGGAAGTCATTTTTATCTGTGAAGCACATCGCTCCCATTCTGATAAGTCCTGTTTAGCTGGGGACTTCAAATTATCAAGCAGGATCTTTGGCTTAACAACAGCAACAAGTTCAGCTCAGGTATTTAGGACCTGTCACAAAGAAAGTATCCTTTTAGCCAAAAAGGCTCAGAGAAACAATCTGCTTAACCATAGGATTTCTGGGCAGGACAGTTTGAAGGAGGACATCTCTAGACTTGGCAGGCTGAATAAGCACAAGACTTTCCTGTAACTGTCTTTCACAAATATTGGGAGAGTCTTATTTTCCAAATCAGTCTTAAAGAAAAGCTGTTGTAGGTTTGTAGGAAGTACATTACAATAGTAATGAGGGACTTTAACTACCCTGATATCAACTGGGAAACAAACTCTGCACCAAGTGGAAGATCAAACCTAGCAGACAACTTTGTCTCCCAAAAAGTAGAGAGCGAACTAGGGGATCAGCCATATTGGACTTAATTCTCACTAACAGAGATGAAATGATAGACGGTGTTGAAGCTCCTTTTGGGAGGAAGTGATTATGCAATGTTGGAATTCAACATTATACCAGCACAAGCAATAGAACAAAGTCAAATTAGAGGAGTGGAAGTTTTAAGAAGAGATTGGACAACTATCTGTCTGAAGTGGTATAGGGCTTTCTGCCAGAACAAGAGGTTAGACTATAAGACCTGCAAGGTCCCTTCCAACTTTGTCATTCTGTTATTTTATATAAACCATAATTGAAAGGGGTAAGGTTTGAAAAAGATCACTGCCATGATCTTGCTTTCTTATAGCTCTACTACTTTTCATGGAGATTAGACAGAAAATTCCCTTCAAATCATTACCAGTTATCTGCATGAAGCAAATAAAACAAGCACTGACCTTTCCATTGGTAAGCCCCAAATCTGTGATTATTATTATTTATATAACCTATATTAATTTATGTACCTATCTGCTTGTTGGGTCTTTATTGCTTGCTTTCTGGCAACATCTGGAATCATGTCTTTCTATGAGAATTAGAGGAGGAGAATTAGAACACATAAATGTTCTTTAAAGAAACTTAATAGTCATGCAAGTGAAGAAAGAAAGGTTATAGTATGAAGGGAAGAGTCTAATAACTACGTGGAGAAAGGGACCTTTGAGTTTTAGGCTCATGGTGAAATGTTTTTTAGAGTATGGTCCTATGGATGTCTTCTCTAAACGAAGTCCTACAACTTACCAGGACAAACTCTGACAGAAATGGATGGGAACCATTGCATCCATTTCATTCCATGTTTTTCATAGCAGCCATAAAAACTTAACTAAGCACAAAAATATTTACCAATCTCCTGAATAAGCTCACAAACAGGCTTTTGAACTTTAAAGCAGGGAAGTTTGTTATTTGTATCTAGTCTCCTTTAAACAAGCAAGATACAAAAAGTAATTTTATTACTAAATTTGAGAATAAAATCATATTTATTAGCCATTTTTAAATTTCTCTGTGGTTCTAAGAGAAAAATACTCTTAACTAAAGATATCTTGTATAGCAGGGCTGAGAAGTCCCTTAGTGCTTGTATACAGAAATATTTTTCTGACTTGATAAATTTAAATGTTTTAGAGAATAATATAGAATAATGGGGTAGGAAGAAACTTTGGAAGGGACTCTAACTTCCTGTTAGAGCAGAAGATCTTATATCATTCTAGATAAATGGTTGTCCAATTTCTTCTTGAAAAACTCTAGTTTTCAAGAAGAGAAGCTGCACTTGTCCTCTTTCTCTTTAGATAATATCTTAATTAGTGGCACTTATAATGATATAGTTCCTAATATGAAATGCTTATAACCATGTAACATATAATATGTACAAAGGAACATGTGCAAGACTTATTCATGCAACTTTCCAATCTGTTTAAGTATAGAACAGGTGTCTCCAACCTTGGCAAGTTTAAGACTTTTAGATTTCAAATCCTGGGAGTAGAAATCCTGAAATAGAACACCTACACACACACACACACACACACACACACACACACAAAATTTGCCCTTGGTTCCAGGCTATACTGTCATAACAAACTTTGGATGCAGCTCACTTTTGGTTTCCAGAAGACATGGAATTTTCATAGCTATTGAAGATAAAACAACTCACAAATAGAACTCAATGTTCTAAACAACTCAATATTTCATATAAGTTTTTCAGTGTTCATCTGAATGCACTGAAAATTCTTCCAGAAACTGAATGAATTTCTGCTCATCTTTCCAGCCAAAAGTAACGTCGTAGTCAAAAAAAAATTGACTGCCAGTTTCCCACAAACCAATCAACATAGTTCTAACCGCAGGCCTTCCTTATAGTACAGAACAGGTGCAGGGCAGCAAATGATACCTGCAGAACAAACAGTTTCAGATGATGTAGTCCCCAAACTCCTACAAAACCCCATTCTTCCTGTGTGAATAAAAGATGGCTATGTGAAATTCATTTTCTTTTTTTATACCTTTTGCTGCTTACATTTTCAAATTTGCGCATTTCCTGAGAACAGAATGATCCTCCAATTTGGGGCTGTGGCTTTTTTAGGGTCATGTTTTTCATATTGAAACATGGGATGAGAGTGATTATCAGATAGGTTGAGTTGGAGCTCTAGCAAATTACACATTTATATAGCAGCTGCAGGAGCAGTTACTAGCAGCACTTGCAAAAGGCATGCAGGGGTGGCTTGCCACTCTTGTCTAATTACCTCTATACTAGAAATATTCTGCCTGCTTTCATATACTTAATTTATCTGGAATACTAGTTATTAATATAGGAGACATATTTGTTTAGTGCTTTTCAGCACTCTCAAACAACCTGTAGCATTCTAAACTAGTTCATACTCTTGTTCATCCATGGATCCCATTTTCCAAAATGGAGAAGTGTCCATTGAAGATACAAAAGGAGAACACTGTGGCAAGAGACTCCCCATTGATCCATGCATTGGCCGGAGAAAAAATATATGAAGTGTGCTTGATTTATTCTTTCCTGGCTGAAAGATCATGTGTATAAAATTGCAATTGAGAACTGGGATTGGTTTTGCCTTTATGCTTTTTCCCTTCCAATAAGTTAAAATAAATGTTTTCTCACATCACAAATTCACATACTTAGATCATGCATTCAGCAGAATATGCCATGAATAGTCAGGGGAAGTTGGGTATTTAATTCAATGGTTGAATAACTGGGATCCATTTTGCAAGGGATTGTGGGGCATGTTGGTTTCCCCAAGTTATATAGTAGTTCTGGAACAGCACAAGTCCAATAGCAGCTCATATTGATTTCCTTTTCACATTTGCTAGCCAGTTTCTTTGCAGAAATAGTGTTCCAGCAACTGTTTTCTTTGTGTGAAATTCACATTTTCGTGGCATTTCCATACAAATATTTTGTGCAAGCTGGAAAGTAACTACATATCCAGAGTGTCATCAATGTTGAAGAGCTGAACTTTTTATTTTTAGCTTGGCTGCAGTGCAGTTGGAGCTTCAGCAGAGCTGGCTTTTGAAAAACTATAGCACCATGTCCCCATTATCTGGCCTCATCCCAGTTCCTGTATTTCAGATCCAGAATGGGAAGAGTCAGAGTGAGTATTTTGTAGCTTGGGCACAATTGCCCAGATAATTCATCAGGACTGACACTGACAAGACTTTGTCCATTTTAGTTGAGAGCAGGGGAAATCTGTGATGAATTCAACATGAAATTCAAGGAGGGGCCTCTATGGTTAATTCTTTTGTGAGCCTTTTGTCAGTTTCTCCCTTCTTTTCAGCTCCAGTTTCAAAAGCGGGAAGGGTGCAGGAATTCTGTGACCATGGAAGTGGGAGATGGGATGGTGATTTTTGTTCTTCATTTCAGCATTTCATATTTTATTTTGCTTATTGTTTATTTATATCCCACTTTTATTATTTTTACATATAATCCAAGGCAATGAACACATCTAACACCTTTTTCCTTTTTACCCCACAGTAACAAATCTGAGTGACACAATGTCACCCAGCAGCCTTTTATAGCTAAGACAGAACTAGAACTCATATTGTCCCACTTTTAGCCTAATGCCTTAACTGTCAGCGTTCCAATGAAACTCCCCATTTCATTCAGCAGTCAGAAACAAAAGTTCATTCAAATAAAAAAAAATATTAAAGAAGTTGTATTAGCACATCTGGGAAAACCCAAATCTGAGAGTTCTGGGTTTTCCCTTCCCAATTGAAATTCAAAAACCCCACCCCCTGCACCCAACAATCCATCACATGGTCCAATCAACTATCGTTCCAACTGGAGACATTCCTCCACACACTTCTCTCCAGATGCAGGGTAACTTATCCTTGACTTATGAGTAAAATGTTGTTGAGTCTAATCTTCCACCTCTCTTTGAAATCCCCCCTCCCAAAACCCCAGGCACTAAATGTGGCAGCCTTGACATTTCTAAGTAAAATTAGCCACTAGACCAAACTGGCCTAGTTCAATCCATGGAAGTGATGTTAATCTTGGATTTTAAATACTTCTGGGTTGTGAAGGGGCTAGAGATTGAAATGGTAGAAGTGGGGAAGTGATTACAATGACTTACAGTCATTGTTTGAGGAGGTCCTTTCCCTCTCCACAGTTTGTCATCCTGGTGCCCAATCCTTAGACTCAATGGAATAATGACTTGAACTGATATGACAAAGTTTATATTTTTATTTGACTCTTGAGGGATTCCTTTTCTTTTTAAGCATTTTTTCTTCTTGGCCATGTGACCATTTCTTAAAAAGATAAGTTTAGTCAGGCAAAAATTCCTCTGTATATCCAAAACATATCCAAAATCATTGTTAAAAAAACTGGTTCAGGTGATACAACTGAGTATGTTGTTGGTTAACTAAATAAATCTGTATGTAGCATGAACTAGAATAATATAATAATAATAGGAGGGGAGATAAATTGCCATACACAGCCTCAATTCTTTCGCACATTTTCTGAACTGTATTCAGATGTGTATGCATTTCACTGGTCTTATTCCATTGAAATGAGTTCTAGTTTTGCAATTATTTACTTTTGATTATTAGAATAGAATAGAATAGAATAGAATAGAACAGAATAACAGAGTTGGAAGGTCTTCTAGTCCAACCCCCTGCTCCAGCAGGAAACGCTAAAGAATTTCAGACAAATGGTTGTTCAATCTTTTCTTAAAAACTTCCAGTATTGGAGAATTCACAGTTTCTGGAGGCAAGTTGTTCTATTGGTTAATTGTTCTATCAGGAAATTTATTCTTAGTTCTAGGTTGCTTCTCACCTTGATTAGTTATCATCCATTGCTTATTGTCCTGCCTTGAAGTGCTTTGGAGAATAGCTTGACTTCTTTGTGGTAACCCCTGAGATATCGGAACACTGCTATCATGTCATTCCTAGTTCTTCTTTTCATTTGTTCGTGTCTGTAGCAAGGAAAAGTGATAAATGTGCATATGTAAACAAACTAATCAGGCTCCCCTTTTAAAATGTGTGATCTTGTGATACATTATGAAGGGGAGGGGAGGGGAGGGGAAAAGGTTATTGCTCGATAGTGTCATTCCTCTCTCTTTTCCTCAACCATCCAAAGTTGCTGGAAGTTGGGGAGCATATAAATTCAATACATTATTATCAGGGGTGGGCTTCAAATATTTGATCAATGGGTTCTCTGCCCATTTGCTGCATGGGTGTGGCCATAGTGGTCTCCTATACCATGGCTGGGGGGGTGTTTTTACCCTCCCCAGGTTCTGCAGGCTTTCCTCAAGCCTCTGAGAGGCTGAAAATGGCCTCCCCAGGCTCCAGAGACTCTCTTGAAGCTGGAAACTGGCCCATTTCTGGCCTTCCCAAACTTCAGGGAGGCCAGTTTTTTGCCCTCCCAGAGCCTCTGGGTGGGCCCTGCACTTACCTGCCTCCAAAATGACCTGTGTCATTTTGACCTGCTTCCAAAATACTCCTGGGAGGGGCACGGTGGGGTGGGCAGGGCCAGCCAAGAGTGGGATTTGGGGGTTCTCCAAACTGTGCAGAATCTTAGCTAGAGGATCTCCCGAACCCCTGCGAACCCCCAGCAGTGAACCCCTGATTATTATTATGATTGTCACAATCAGCCAGATATTTTAATTGGGGTTGATATTTTTGTCTATTGAATCCTTTCTAAGTCCTTTCCAAGGACCTGGAATAGGCAGATATTAATGATGTTGAAGATATTGTCACAAGTTATAAGCTGTTCTTTGTAAACCTGTCTTTTGCAATTGACTGATGGTGATTTTGTCAATGCCAATAGTGTTCAAGTGGTACTCCAGATTCTTTGGGACTGTGCCCAAGGTGCCTATTACTGGTACTGTCTGCTTTCTTTTGCCACAGTCATTCTACCTTTATTTTCAGCTCTTTCTATTTTGTGATTTTCTCCAGTTCTTTATCTTCTATTCTGTTGTCACCAGTATCCGTTTTCTTATCAATGGTTATTAAGTCATGGGTGTTAAGTATCAGGTGCTTGTTTGTCTGGATTCTAAAGTTTCAGTGCACTTTCGTTTCTTAATTTTCTATTACTTTGTCGTTTATTATTATTATTATTATTATTATTATTATTATTATTATTATTATTATTCCCATTATTATTCCCTCATGGATATCCCAATGTCATGGCGAAGGGCTTGTGGTGCTTTGATGTTTATTATTAAGGCCGGTTGTGCAGTTAGACTAGATTTGATATTTTTTTTCACTACTTACTGGTATTATTAACTAAGTTGAAAGAAAAGTTATGGACCTACTAGTGTTCATTCCTTGTAATAGATAGAAATAAGAATAGCAAGTAGGAAAGAGACCAGAATCTTCTAAATCTAAATACTGGCTCTTCTCTGGGTTTTCAGTTGTACTACTGTTTCATTGTGGCTGCCTGATTGTAATTAGTTAGAGCTTATTATATATAGGCCCATCCTGCTGCTTGTACTTTTTTTCAAAATGTGCCCAAAGTCTCCAAAAATATGGTGAAGCATGTTGTTTTAAAATTTTGAAAATAACTGCTTAGATCATGCCTTTCAGCAAATTATTTGGATCACTCAAGTTCTATTAAATGTTCCTACCTGCATTTGAAATTTTATTTGCCCTTTTGCTATCTATGTGAGATTATTGGAGTACTGGAATTATATAAAAAAATTTATTCCTAATGCTGTTTCTGAAAAAGTGTTTATATAAAGAAAGAATACTATTAACATATTTTTCAGTGGGTTTTTTTTCTTTCAACACGCACATAAATATAACTGAATACCAAAGGTGCTTTTTCAAGAGGCAACTGGACTTCTGTTTTTTCTTTGAAGATGTTTTACTTCTCATCCGAGAAGCTTCTGAATAAGAGTTGAAGAAGCTTCTTAGATGAGAAGCAAAACATCTTCAAAGAAAAAACAGAAATTCCAGTTGCTTCTTGAAAAAGTACCTTTGGGACAATTAGGACCTGGATGACTGAGAATCTCTATCAACTTTTAACTGTATATAACAGAGCTATCTGTAGTGCTTTTTTAAAATGTATTTTAGGGCCAGACTGAAAATACTTGCTTTTTTCCCAGTGAAATATGTCAAAGTAAACAGGGGGTTAAGTATTGCACTAAAAGAAAAGATTTATTCCAGCTAATTCTTTTCCTGTGCTGGAAAAAAAGAGAAGAAGAAACCCATAGCTAGAATCTGCAAACCGTTCCTGCTGCATGGAAGTTTCATTCTGAATGAACAGGATGCCAAATGTCACAATCTCAGTGGAAATTGTTTTGCACTCTTGGGCTCAGTAGCATGACCGCTTATTTTCATCTTTCTCTACGCACATTAATATACTACATTTTGCATGTAACAAAGTTATAATATATAAAGGGTATGGTTGGGTATTGAATTTTCTAAAAAAAAAAACACCAACAACCCTACTTTTGACTGCAGCATTACAACTACCTAGAAGAGCAGCATCAACATTGCTGTTGAGTTGGCTTAGATCTAGTGTTCAAGGACATACTATTTACTAGGGTTTTTTTATGGCTATTCCATTCATTGGTGAGTCATAGGCAGCTACAGTTCTGTTGTGCATAAACTTCTCTAATACAACAATCCTGTTGCTTACCACTCATAAAAAATAAGGACATCCTTATCCTTGCCTTTAGCAAAAGCTGTCAGCTATCAGTCTCTTTACAGTAGCCCACTGCACATCTGTATTTGTTCATTTTGACCAGGCTTTAAGCTATGTGCCTGAAAGCCATGCTTATTTTGGATAAATAATATGATTTTCCTAATAGAATGCCAAAATATTTTCCTGTCAGATTCCCAATTTGTCCTTTTGACTGTGAATCATATGCAACCAATGTCATAAATTCATTTAACCTTAGACTGTCTACTATTGACCTTACCCCTTTCCTAAGAGGTCTGTAGGGGGCATGCACCAACGTGCCTACCGTCCCTGTACTATTGTTTCTTTTATTTATTTTTATTTTTCTTATATGTATCCATGTTTTCATAACTATGTTTTTTACCTATTATCTTGTAAGCAATTGACAAAAGTAAATAAATAAATAAAAATAAATAAATAAATACCTATCTGAGAACAAAAACATCCACTGTAAAAACAATAGATAAACTCTAAGAAGAATTGGAAGGAGAATTCCTAATCTTTGTTGATACATACTATACTGGTTTTTGTACATTGAAAAACCTTTCAAAATTGAAAGCTGGGTTATTGTGGAAGAGATCACCTTTTTTTTTTTGGCTAACTTGCTATTTTGTTTTGTTTTTCAACTAAATAAGCCACCAAGTGCAATTCCTGGTCTGGGTTTCCCTTTCTGTCACTTCTCCATAATTCTTTGTATTTCGGTTGGGGTCTCAGCTGCCTGCTGCTTCCTCTTTTTCCTGCATTCCTATATTTCATTATTTGCAGCTTCTTCCTCTTCAGCAATATGAGGAGGATGTGGAAACCCAGTTATATTGTGAGCTGCAAATCAGCCTTCAGTATCCGAGAATGCCTGCTATTGAATGTTAATGCTGTGTCTGCATCGAAGAGAGAACTGTGTACAAAAGTCAAATGAAGGAATTAAAAAAGGCACAAGTCTTTCATGGCATAGGCCTGGTTATTTGAGCAACTACCTATCTTCATTGGTATCACCTCAAGTTGATAGTGTTGGCATACTCCAGATTCCTTCAATTAACAATTTAATCTATCAGGACCCAGGAACCTTGTCTGCTCTGCTATATCTGTCCTCTTGAATGAGGTTCCTCTCAAGATCTGGATGGTCCCAACCCTTATAACAGCCTTATAGCATTCCAAAGGGCCTAGAAGACCTTGCCCTTCTCCCAGGCCTTGGAGTAGGACAGTTGATACCCTCTTTGTTGGAAGTTAGTTGGCGGTGGGATATTATAGGATTTGGCAGATTCCTCATCTTGCTTTTCTTTTTCCCTTTCCCTTTCCCTGAATCTGATTCTGTTGTTGGCTTGTTTTTGTTATATTGTTTCTATGTTGTTTTGGTACCCTGTGACCACTCAGGTCCATTTGGAGTTGGACAGCATTAAAATAAAATATTTATTATGTCACAGAACAGCAAGAGGCAGCATCATGTCAAATGCATAATACATAAAAATAAATAAATAAATCATGTGTTTTTGCTAAAGTTCTCTTGTTCTCTTTGCATCAACAGGAGATGATAGCTCAGTCCTACTTGTGTCATTTGTGCCTTTTTCAAAAGGATTTTGTTCTTGAGAAAAAATTACGAAATGAAAGCAAATGCTAAAGCATGGAATTAAACCTTAATCTTATATTTCCTAGATTCAATAAGAGAACATGAAAAACAAAATAAATTCTCAAGTTCTGTCTCTGTAACAGACCAATTTAGATCTACCAAGTATTTTGGGAATTGATTCTTTTCTCCCATTCCTCCTTTCAGAGCTAAGTCAAGAAAATGCAATGAAATTAATACCTGAGAGCGAACAAAAATGATTGTCTCCAATCCAATGCTGATCAACTCTTCTTGTTTCCAGAGATGGCCTAAGGACTTTTAATGTCTGAGATGCTTGGTCATGAACAATTCAACTAATTAAAAGATAAGAGAATTATAAAAGATACAGAGAGAAAGAATAGCTCTCTTTCTCCCATCAGAGAACTTCTTGCCGTGGCAAAGCAATATTGTCAAGCACTTTCTTGGATATATTTAAAACAGCTTTGTCTTTTCCTATATAGCTGCTAAGGAATCCTGGGAAAATAAGGTTGCTTTAAAAAGTTCCAGATCGTTTGCAGCCCTGGAAGGATTTATTTTCTGGTTTAGGAAAAGAGTTGTAGTCCAGGTTGAAAAACAATAATTTGGGGAACTCTTCCCTCATTCTGCTTTCTGCCCCCTGAATTAAAAGCCCTCTAGTATATTCATCAGCAAGTGCAATCTTAATCTTTCTAGCAGTTTCATATCCCCCATGAAATATTATTCTTGAGCTTGATTTTCCCTGCTTACAAAGGGAAAACACATCAGATTCTTTTCTTAAGTCAATTCTGACATTGGGTCTCAAGTGAGATATTACACTCTTTAACCCTATGCATGTATATAAAGGTTTTAAGACTATCCCCTCCAAACATGGTTAGAACTGTTGGGAAAAACATCTGTCTGCAAAATTGCTCTATCATACTTTAATCAAATCTCTTAGCAATGTATATGTACATATATATGAACAGCTTTGATGGCCAGATATCTTTTCCTTCCTATCAACAATTCAGATTTTTTAGCAAAAAAACCACCTTAAATTGAAATCATGGAAGGAGAGGCGATAGAACTAACAAATTAAGTCTTTCCTCTTTCTATATAGAACGTAAACAAAAAGGTTTTCTTTTACCTGATATTTATATTTCAGGTGCAAAGATTGAAAAAAAATTAAACTAGAGGAAGCATCAGGTTGGTTTATGGTGTTTTCTCTTCATTATGTACGAAGATCGGCAAGCATGAAGTGACCACACTGTAGAGCAAATAAAGTGCTCTGAAGGTTTGGGACTAGAAACACTGCCAAGTGGAAATATCCAAGCCAGATCAAGCTGATGAGGAAGAAAAAGCTAAGGGAGAAAAGAGGAAGTACTATGGAGAAAGAAAGAAAGCCAACAAAAGCCCAGAATTGCTGCTTTTGTGGATGTTGCACAGGAGAAAGAGAAGCAATAGGTTGAGATTTCCAGTTAAGTTAGATGGGGGAAGGAGTGATTTGCTGGCTCAGCTGTGCTCTCCTAGTTCCCTAGGGAACTTGAGGTTCTTCAGCTTCCATTACAATACAGCTCTTTGGTTCTTTGACAGCTCTTTGTTTCTACTATCCCCTATGGCCTTCCAGAATAATATCTGTATGGAAACAACTCATATCCAAAACTTTAGGAAACAAGAATCAATCTTGGTCAACTGTTGCCTATTTTTAAAACATGATGGGGGAGGAAACCATAACTAAGCAAAATGAATAGTTAGATTATAATTAACCATAGAAAAACACATTCACTGAATCATGATAATATAGTCTTTCCAAAGCACTCCTTACCTTTCAGCAGGATTCTGTAGAGTTGATTAAAAAGTAATCAGTTTTTAACATGTGGCAAATAATATGGCCATTACCAGAAGTGAGTATTTAAAAAACCCAATTCTTTCTAAGCTAAACCCCTCTACTTACAAAGTCTAACTTTTTGCTTAGCAAACTAATATAGGTGACGTGACAAGTAATATATAACTGGCTTGAAAAACATGGGTCCTCATCAAACTAGTGGTAGGTATCAGGTGAGTTGCCATGTTGCTATTGATTGGGTGCTTGGGAAGGACTAAGGATGACATGAAAGCAATCTTCCAGTACTTAGGGCCTCTCACAAAGAAGAGGCAGTCAATATATTCCCCAAAGCACCTGAGGGCACAACAGGAATTAAGTAGTGGAATATCATTAAAGAAAGTTACAACCTAGTACCAAGAAGAAATTTTCTGACAGTGAGAATTTATCAGTGAAATGACTTCCCTCCAGAAATTTTGAGTGCTCAATCACTGAATATTTTCAAGAACAGATTGGACAACCGTTTGTCTGGAATGGTGTAAGATCAAGCAGGAGATTGGACTAGAAGATTTCCAAAGTCCCTTCCGCCTTGTTATCATATGTAAGAATGTATTAAATGATACAAAATTGTGAGATTTTTTTAAAAATACGTAGGAGATAAAATAAATGAATACAATTCATAATCTTGAGAAATTGCCCCCAAAATTAGAAAATGAACATTCAACTAATAAATGTAAAGTTCTTCAGAATCCACTGTAGAAATATTGAATGAGAAATAACAATTATGTGGACAAGATTTTGAAATAGTAGTTGATTACAAACTGAATTTATATCAGTAGTTGGATGTGGCCACAAAATAGACAAATAGTATCTGAGCAACTTTTAGGAAAGATTTATATTTCTTGAACAGATTCAAAGAAGGGAGATAAGGATGGATTAGGAAATATGACACTAAGTTCCATAAAGATGTACAGATGAAATGCAAAATATTTAGTTTTTTAAAAAAGTGAATTTCATCCTTAAGTACAAAAAAGAATGTCACACTGGAGATCTATTCAATTCACATATCCCAGAATAATGGATTTACATTATAAGAAACACTTTGAATTGGAAATTTTTTTTAATAATAAGACAATAGAATCCATTATCTAGATCACAGGTATCAAACTTGCCATGTCACGTTACTGTAACGTGACATATCATTATGGTTTTTTCTCTTCGCAGAGCTGGGGTGATCATGGCCTGTGCATGACGCATCCAGCCTGTGGGCTACCAGTTTGACACCCCTGATCTAGATGGTAGGCTTCTTCTTATTGGATATCTTTAAACAAAGGATTAATAACTATCTGGATGATTTAATTTGACTTAGTACATGGAAAGTGGTTGTCCCCATTCCATGATTCTAGGTTTTAGCTTCCTTACCAAAGCAAACAATTCTTTCCCAGATCGACCATACTATTAAAAATAGGTCTTCTAAATATTATTCTTGTGTTTTAAGTTCTATTTTAACTTCACTTTCCAATTCTACATACTGTAATGGTCTTATTTTCTAGATGAGCATACAGTACCAAAAGCCTAAAATCCCTTTTTTACAAAAAAGATAGTTATCTTACAGTGTAGAAGAAAGCAACCTCACAGGTGCTAATTAAAGTGTTCGCTTTTTATTTATTTTAAAGCGGAATTGGTCTAAGCACTTAAACTGTACTGAAAAATTCCTTACATTCTTCCAAATTTGAAAACACTTATTTAAATATCAAGAGTTTGCCTCCCTATTATTCTGTCCTCTATTTTACCTCTATGAATAGTGATGCCAGTCTCTTTCATAGAAACAATGTCTTTTATGATTCTTCATCTTGTGCTGCTTGACCACCTTACAATCTAGCATCCTCTTTACCTTCTTTATTGCAGCTGCATATGGGGCTGAAAACTTTAAGGATTTTCACACCATCATCCCCAAATCTTTTTCTCGTAAGTATTCTGTGGGTATGATGGCCAGATATTACTTAACTTTTTCATCTGTGCGTGTAACTTCTGTCACTCATATATTTCATTTGTCTATTTTTTTATTGTTGTTCTTGCCTTTGTCCTTTAACTTTTACCTCATACTATTTTTTTCAAGTTTACAAATAATGTTAGTGTTTGTAACACATACATCAGCTTAGTGAAAAGCCTAATTTATCTATATGATAAAGGAAAAATTCTAGTGTACGACTAACTACAGGGGCATATGAAAAATACCACTTATATCAAGAAAGAACTAAATGCGTAGTAATATCTTTTCATAGGGCCCTGTAACCATTAAATAAAAAAGGACTTTGAGTAGTACATACCATATTTACTTTTTTACATACAGAAGTGCATGGCTCATTGGTTAAGGTTCTTTTGTTTGTTGGTTGGTTTGATTGATTGATTGGTTGATAAAATAATTCTTATGCCTTGATTTCAGATTTCATAATGATGAGAAATAATGCAGTGGTTGGTTGACTGCAAATCAGATCAGAAAATGGAGGGCTAGGCACATGATACAGTTATTAAGTCAAAACTAGCAGTGGCTAAGTGGGAGAAGTGGTTATGAGACCAGACTGTTCTACTCAACACTGAAAAATTACAGGCCTCGGGACACAATTTCAATAGCACCACTTATGTCTTACACTAATAATATCCAGATTCAAGTGCAGGCTAAAGTTTGTATTGTTAAAGCATTATATACCAAGATTTGGGGGGGGATGACCCGGGGTGGGTTTCTACCGGTTCTGTCCACCTCTATAGAACTGGTAGCTCTGAAGAGCGGCAGACATAGAACTGGTTCTATGTCTGCTGAATTTTTTGCCCACCCACCCATTTGGGCTCTTACCTGATCTTTATTTCCTGATTTGTCAACTTCAGCTGCTGAACAAGGCACAGCTGCAGTTAAAAAAAACAAGAAAAGAGGGCTATTTCAAAGGCTGCTTCTCTGCAAGCAGAGTGCTAATGACAATTAACAGGTGCGAGGCTCACAGTGAGCAGGGAAGCTCATAAATCCCAAACCGGTAGTTAACCCTGTCGTATCCCACCCCTGGGGGGAACTTTTAATCAAATATCATTGTCAGTTAATCAGAAGTGCTGTACAGGTGGCCTGATTTGGCAGAAGGCTAACAGAAGCTAAAATGTGTAATATTCCTCACATCTCTTCTGTTTGATTTGACTCATAAAAAATAATTCACCCAATGTCAAGTATCTGTAATAACAATTGATATCACTTTGATGGTATGTGGGATAGTAGCTGGGATACGGTGTGTCTGCATTTTTGAAATGCATTTTTGAAACCTATATTATTTTAGGACCATTGCAGAGCATGTCTACATACAAGGAAGTTTCACTGTGCTTAGAGAGATTTACTCCCAGACAGAATGAAAATATTTTGTTTTTAAAACTGGAAGAAGATAAAAAACAGACTGAATTTGATCTACACTTAGTCACACTTTGAGTAGACACACTGAAATCAATAGACTTATGAATTAATCATGATTTATTTAACCCATTGATTCAATAAACTAATTCTGGTTCCAATTAAATATATATTTTCAACTATCCAGTTTTGGTATGATAAAATAAATAGCAAAATGGGAAGATGGTGTATTTTAGGATCTACCAAACATGGAGAAGTTGACAAAATTTACATGTAACAGTGTCATTGTATGATCACATGAAAATCAATTTTGCTTCTCAAATATTATCCATGACCACATCAAATCTGACATAATTGTGATATTTCACTTAATGATTGTGTCATTTAGCAAATGGAATTGCTGGATAGAGTTGCAGTTGGTAGGTGAAGATTACCTGTATTATTAAATGGATAAAATCCTACCTACATGAAGCATACTTACATATTGGTGGGAATGACATGTTTGTATCCTCTCCAATATAAAAGATTTCTAAAATCTTTGAATGAGTGACCCCTTTGTAGATAAATAAATGCAAATAAGCCTCTTTATACAAGAAAAGATAGCATGTCAGAAATACAATTTTTAACTTTATTTCCTCTTGATGTATTGTTTTCTTTCTTCAGTATTGTTCATCTGCCTGCTTTCTGCTCCCAGACTACCCCTATATTGTACTGTCAAAATTCATTTTTAGTGGCAAGATTTTAGCAAACTAATAAATATTCTAGGGAAGATAGACGGTTAAGAAATGTGAATTATAAATAAATATAAAATAATAAATAGAGTCCTAGTAAGGCAAAATATTCAAAATAAAAGAAGAAGAAAAATGAAACTGTTTGGGCTCTATTTCCTGATGAGCTTATGTTTCCCCTTGTGGCCTTAGTAGCCCAAACATTTTTTTTAAAGTGCACCATCCAAGCTAACATCAATTTCCATCTGCTAGGTCAAATATAGAAAAACAGCCTTTTCTTTCTGTTTTCATTCCCTAGATCACTGACTGCTAACCTTTTTCTTTATTTTGAGTTCCAATAAGTCAGGACACCACTGTAGTATGTGCTACTGCTATGGTGAATAGAATAGTATGGTGAATAGAATTTATGGAACAGAAAACAATAGAATCTCACAAGATTTCATGTTCCAACCTGAATTCTTGACAGACTTTTAGCAAGAACAATTATATCATTCTAGAGTTGTCAATTTCTCAAAATGAGGACCATTATTAAAAATAGTTTATATTTTAATACCTACTCCAGTGACTGCCTAGGGCACAGGTAAAACCATGGCTCTGGACAAGTCATACTTTCTTCAGATATGTGCATTTGGGCACACTTCACTAAGTATATTCCATTGCCTCCTTTGTCATACATGGAGTCTCTGCTAGGTTGCTTTAAGGTTTAACAAGGCTTTGGCAATCCAAATCTATGGCAAATGAGCTAAGAAAGGGCTTGATAAGTTGGTCTTGTTTATCCAGTCACATATCAGTCATTCTTTTATTTTGGTAAATGAGCAGAAAGTAATACAGAAAAGCATAAAAATGAAAACTTACCAGATGAAAGAAAATAAAATATTATCAAATAAAATTTGGTACAAAATAAAATAATAAGGCAATAAACAATCAATAATAATATATGTAATTGATGGTGAGAAATATTACATCAATAAAATAAAATTTGGCCACAGTCAAATGTGCCAACATGATCATATATTAAAGAGCTATAGTGGCTGCCAGAAACATTGATAATTTCACCAGTTTGCACATGACATTGATGAGATTTGGGCATGATATGAAATGTAAGAGTTATAAATGTAAATATTTTAATATTGTATATGTATTTTAAATAAGTCCATTCCACCCATGTAAGTACATTAGTAATTTGTCACTTAATTATATCGTTAAGTGTATTATTGAGAAATGCTTTCCTTTATGCTGTTTCTTTCCCACAATGATTTTGATTGGTTTATTTAAAAAAAAAGAAAACCCACTGAGTGGCATCCTCTATTGTTTCTTTCAGCCAGTAATATTAAAGTAGAGACACAGAGTGATGAAGAGAATGGGCATGCCTGTGAAATGAATGGGGAAGAATGTGCGGAGGATTTACGAATGCTTGATGCCTCTGGAGACAAAATGAATGGCTCACACAGTGGCAGCAAAGCCATGTCAGGAGTTGGAGGCATTCGACTCCCTAACGGAAAGCTAAAGTGTGATGTCTGTGGGATAATTTGCATCGGTCCCAATGTTCTTATGGTTCACAAGAGAAGCCACACTGGTAAGGTCTAGCAGAGTTTTTTTTTTCTTTAGCTACTAGAGATTTGTATTCGAATTAATCCAGTACTGTGCTGCCCACTCCTATCTTGAAACTCAGAAGGTTACATTACTTAAGACATCCAGACCATACTATACTATACCATGCCAAGAATACCAATATCATACCACAGCTAGTAGTGTCAAAAGCCATGAAATGGCCAAGGAGAATTTTAGGCTAAATTTCTAATTGATTCCTTTTGAAAATCAACACATAGAATCATCAGGCTATGCCTTGTCTTTGAACCAGGCCAGACATAAGATCAAAATAATAGCAGTTACCAAATTGAGAAATTATCTTATTTTCCATTCATTCAATAACCATATTTTAGAAACAAAATAATAATTACCAGAATCAAATATCCAAACTGATTTTCTAATTAAGATTTAAATGTAGTGGGAATAAAGTCCTCTAAAATTCATCCCTCTGAGGTTTGAATAGTAATTTTAATCTTCCAGAAAGATTCTGCTTATCTGGAAAAAGATGGATACAAGGAGTGAGTGGCAAATCTTAAAAAGACAAGTAGTTTGCTCATGGCATTTGCATCAGTGTATCATTGTCAGCAGACAAATTATCCCCCTCCCATAATTCATATTGTGGATTGTAAGGATTATGTGAATCCCATTGTACTTTCTGTAACAAAAAATGAATGATTAGGTTTCCAATGCCATAAACTACTGTTTATACTACTAGTGTTTGGTTATGGACATATGTTGATAGAGACTTTGATGGGGCTTTGAATTTAAAAGGCAGAAGCCAGACAAAGATCTTAAATATAAAAATATACAGTATTCACTAGATTTCAACTAAACCATGCACACATGAATGGGGACATAACCAGAAATGGCGGTCTTACGGGGCATTTTTTAAATACTATAACCAGTTAAATAGTTTTAACAATGGTACTTCTCTCTTTCCTTCTCTAGGGTACTTTTTATTTCTTACCCTTAATATATTTAAGATGCAGCCTTAAAACCTCTTGTATTATTTGCAAATTACAGACAGAAACAGTTAATTCTGATTTTTGGGTCATCTTTCCATCATTTCATCTTACCTCTACTTAGCTAGGTGATCTGAATTTTCTTGATTTGACCAGCAATCCTCTGTTTCACCCAAGTTTCATGTTTCTATACAACACTGTTTTCTGATCCACAGGTTAGATAAATATTCTTGTCTCCAGGTTTTCATTTTTGATTCTAGGTTTTAGTCTATGAAATAATTACTTATCTGCTTATTTTCTCCTTTGTGATCTAATTTGTATCAAGAGGGAATGCAACAAGTGGGAAGTGTGTTTTGACTTCATTCTGGTCGTGGTTGTGTGTTTGAAAAGGCCACTGAATTAGAGGAGAAATTTTAACTTTTTAGGCAGGGGATTCCGGTAAAGAGGTTTGATGTTGTTGATTCCTGTTACCATGCTTCAATATGCTGGTGAAGCTAAGTAGCTGTGCATGCTCAGGCATGGGGAGATATCTGGGGGTAGCCACAATGTAGCAGATAACCATTCCCTCGTATCAAGCATATCTTTTGAAGATTTTGTACAGATCTTGTCCTAAGAAAGCAAAAATAATTATCTCCAATCCTACTTTTTCAGTAGCAATTGTGAAAATGGCAATCTCATGGTGACATTTCAGCATGTATCAGATAACAGTATGAGGTTTATGGTTTCAAATATTTACTGTAACTTCTGAATATTCCATAAGCTGTATGGGAGCATAAACATAATAAAACATTTACAACTTTCATGATCCCACTTGTTCTGAAACAACTTTAAAGATCAAATCCACAGCACTGCGTAACCTAAGTTTTTTGGGGGGGTTCCTTTCAGTCAGTATTGACTCCTGGCAATTATCTGGACTAATTCCTTCAATTTTTTTTAGGAAAGATTTTCAGAAGAGATTTACCGTTTCCTTCTCCCCAAAGCTAAGAGAGAGAGTGACTGGCCCAAGGTTACCGAAATGGTTTTGTGCCCAAGGTGAAATGGGAACTCCGTTTCTAGCCTTGTGCCTTAACCATTAAACCTAACTGGCACTAGCATTAGCAAATAACAAATATAATGAATGATTGATACGAATTAAAAGGTGAAACTCCAATCCCCAATATATCTGCCACATGTGGTTATTTCCCATATATTTGTCACATGTGGTTATTTAAAACAATACTTGATATCTTCTATTTTTTTTAAAAAAAACCTCCTAAATATAACTGAGATTATCTGTTTTTCTCTCTTTTCAAAAAACAAAGGTCTTTCTATAAGTGCCTGACAGGTTAAAATACTGACACTTTCTGCAGTTGATTGAAATCATAGCACATAAGACTTTTTCTAGACTGTAAAAGGCAAGGAGCCTGCTTTTAATTAAAATAGTTCACACAAGCTTTTTTAGGCTAATTGCTGCATAAGTTTGGAAAGATTAAAACAGATACTGTTAGAAGATCATATAATTTGTATGTTTCTTTATTCTAATAGTCCTAGGGAATATCATAACCATAGAATGACTACTACCATATTTGATTTAATACTCTGGGTCTATCAAGGTCATAATAATATCTATAAATACATTGATTTTGAATTCCACAGTTTTCATCATTGATTTCACTGTTATTTTTGACGTAGCAAATGATCAGTAGATGACATCTAAATTGAAAAAATATTTCAGAAAAGGCAGTAGCAAAATATTTCCATGCTATTCCAAGAAACTGCTGTTAATTTTCCCAAAAAGTCACCAAAAGGTGAGTTAACCTGAAAGTTGACTTCCTTTTAAATAAACAAATAAGAAATTAGATAATTAAATCTACAATATAGTATTTACAACAGAAGACAAGGGTTTTCTCCACATCAGAAAACAATCTTTGTAACTAAATTCCTCATTCTTAAAAAGCTTATAACATATTTTAAAATCATTCCACAGTTTAGTCTTTAGTTATGTATTCTTAAAGGAAAATATCTATAGTACAAAATCTTAATTCTGTGTGGATATTGCTTAATTGCAATTTTAGGATTGATTTGCCAACTTCTTTTTTGGATACTGTTGCAACTTTCTAGCACTTTGCTTCAGTCTGTTTCTCCTAGGCGACATGTGTTTTTACTCTTTCACAATGTACATCCTTAGTTAAAGGAAGACACTTTTTTTCAATATTCTTCTTCTATCATATTTGTCTTTTTTTCTTTTTCAAAACTACTTTTCAAATAATTTTCACATGAAGCCATATCAAAACAAAATGTGTCAACTGAACAGAGAATTATCTTCCAGTTGGTATATGTCCCTAGGCTTCACAGTGCAGACGGTAATCCTTCTTTTCTCAAAGTTTGCTGCTGTTTCCAATTTCCTGATTAGGGAAGCTGATTTTTTTTCCCTAGAACTCCACCCGTTCAGTCCTTTCCTTTGCCTTTGGTTTCTGTTAACGTGCAGTATTGCAGGCAAACCCTGCCTACAGCCTGGAGTTCGATCTTGCTGGGGCTCAAGGTTGATTCCAGCCTTCTATCCTTCCAAGGTTGGTAAAATGAGGGCCCAAATTGTTGGGGGCAATATGCAAATAATTTTTTACATTGTAAACCACCCAGAGAGTACTGCAAAACACTCTGGTGTGGTATATAAGTCTAAATGTTATTGCTATTCTAACAGACACATGCATGTTTATTAGTGAAGTTCTTCATGGAGTGGAGATAAATAGATTATAAAATCATTGAAACATAGGGCTGGAAAAGACCTTGAAGTTCTTCTAATTGAACTAATTGCCCAAAGCAGAAGGATTGTATCCAGGACAAATGGCAGCCCATTTGAAAACCTCCAGAGATGGGGTAGTCAAAACTCCAGGTGGCAAACTATGCCACTGATTCATTGTTTTTACAGTCAGGAAATTTCTTCTTGGTTTTAGATTGAATACTCTTTAATACACTTTAATGAGCTTCCACCCATTGCTTCTTGTTCTGCCCTGAGATGCTTTGGAGAATAAGTCAAACTCCTCTTCTTTGTGATAGCTCCTCAACTATTGGAAGAAGAGATTATATTATTCTTAAGCCTTCTCCTCATCAGGCTAGATATACTTAGTTCCCTTAACTCTTCATCTTACAATTTAGCCAGCACTCCCCTTATCATCTTTGTTGCTCTTCCCTGCACTCTTTCTAGGGTCTCAGCATCCTTTTTGTGATCATCATGGTGACCAGAACGGATGCAGCATTCCATGTGTGGCCTCACTAGTGTAATATAAAGTAGTACTGTCACTTCTTATGATCTTGATGCTATCCCTCCACTGATGCAGTCCAGGGCTACATTAGCTTTTTTTGGTAGCAGCCTGCTCACTAATACTTAAGTGATTGTCCACTAGGACACCTAGATGCCTCTTAGTGTTATAACTATTGAGCAAAGTACCACCTATACTATAACTGTCCATTTGGTTTTTTTACTCATTTGTACAGCATATGTTTTATATAGTTGCACATAATTAATTTATTCATACCTGGGAATCCTGATGATATTCACATTATGTTGCAACAGAAATATGGCTGGCATTTTCTGACAAAATGTTCATCCCCAATATACCTTTCCAAACAACATGAAATATCCCAAGTCCTTTTCAAGCATTTTCATAGAATTTTCCATGTTCTTTGCAGTAAGAGGGGCAATGTTACACATTTCCTCATTTATCAGCATCCATATTGAACTGTACAATATTCCAATTAAATGGGAATGTCTCCAGTTTCATTATGTGTAGGGAGAGTAATTTTAAAAGTATTTGCTGCCTTTTGGAGATTAAAATATGTGCAATTCCTGCTAAATCTACATTTAGTGTAGATTTTTTTTCAATATATTACTTTGTTAAAAGATGTCACTTCTGTACTAATTCCAGACTCTTTGAACCAATCTTGACTCTTGATGACCACATGAATAACTCTATACAACTTTCTCTGCCACATTTTTCAGAAGTGATTTGCCACTGTTTTCTTTGAAGGGCTGAAAGTGAGTCATTGACCCTAAGTCACCAGCAAACTTCATGTCTAAAGTCGAAACTAGAAGTCTATCTCATCATTTCTAGAGAAAGACTTTTAGCCACTGAACCAATCTGGTTGTGTTTTTAGGTAAAAGAAATGGGTTTTTTAAAAAAGACATCTGGCTCTTTATCCCTTTGTTCCTTTCCAGAGAATTGTAGAAATAAATGGCAAGGAATGGAATCCCAGGCATGATTCTACATCTACATTTTATTGACCCTTTCTTTATTCATAATGATTGTGGATCTGAGAATTGTAGTGAAATGCCATCAATTAGCTTTTAAAAACCTTGAACCACAGACTAAATTCTGAAGACTCCAAAGCTGAGGAAAATTGAGGAAAAACAAGCCTAATACAATTGTTGTATGGTACATGTTAATTACATTTATAGGCAACCTTTTTCAATTAATAAAGTATACCTCTTTTGGATCTCACAATCACTTATCAAGTTGATTGAGCCAAAGTATAGTTTGTTGTGGAAGGATATAACATTGCCTTAATGGCCAAGAAATCAGTCAGCACGAATTTTCTAAAAGAAACTTTCTGGTCAATGTATCACACTACTTTTAAGAAAAAAAATTAGCAAAACTATGGGAGTTTGACTTGTTAAACTTTAACATACTGCTCAATTAGAGTAATTAGATTAGAAGGCCAAAAGAAAAAATGATGACAAAATTATTATTTTACCAGTTCAATATTTTAAATTCAAATTCCCCTTGATATAAATTTTCCTTTGGGAAAAACCATTTATTGGTTACATCTAACATATTTTGAAATGTATTAGCTTATTAAGAAGAATGTATCTAGAAATATCTAGTAATTTATTCGTTAGGAAAAAATGTTTAAAAAGTAATTAGGAAGGATTATGAAAATAACCGTTCCTTTTGGATCTATTTAGATGCAGATCAATTGCCTCATTGCCTCTTACCTTGATTAGACAGGATCTAAGTGTTTATATCAAAATGGCATATTTCAGCATTTAATGGGGACCTGTAATACTGGGCAGGAGCAATAATTGATAGAGAAGAGAAAGTGGGTTAAAAAGTGGGTAAGGCAGGGGCACCTACTGTATAATGTGGATAAACTTGTGGAATGAGGGAAAGAGGTGTTGCTTGGGAAACAATTGGACAAGAGAGGCAGGATTCCCAATAGCTTAGCAATCAGAGAAAGAAACATAGGAAGGACCTGCTCTAATGCATCAAGATGTTAAAAGTGGTGGCAGGAAGTTTGTACTTTCAGATGTGTAAGATTGGTGTCAGCCTTCCCAGTAAACCACACAGGAAAAATTATTAGATGAGTTAATTCAAGTTTATTGTGAGGGTATTTTAACAGAAATGTGCAAATCCGAAAGTACAACTTCCTGTCACCAGTTTTAACTGCTTGATCAATTAAGATGAGTCCTTCCTAAGCTTTATGCCACTGGTCTCTCTTGTCTGATTGTTTCCTAGGCAGCAACTCTTCCCCTTGTTCCTCAAGGTCATCCACATATTTTATTACAGCACCTCACTAAATTCCTCTGCTACATACTAGCTGAATTACTATGAGGTTACACAAAGAATATGGAAGAAAGGAAAGGAAGTGTAATTTAATGTACTGTTAATTAGGTTTGGCTAATAAAATGTAGGGAGACCAAATTTAAACTGGTCAAGAGGGAAAATAAAATTTACCTTTGTTGAAGTTACTTTAGTTCTGGCATGTTAGCAAAATAAGGAATGCAGGAGAATTGTAATAGATAAGCAGGGGTGCTTGATTAGCTACAAGACAATGTTTTTTTTAGCTTCCTTTAGTATCTAACAAACATCTATCTTGAAGTGTAACTAATATGTAAATATTACCAAACTGTAATTAGCATATTAGTCTCTTAAAATGCTCAAGGTTGATTGGCCATGCTAGTAAAATATGGTCTAACCGAAAGAGCCTATTCTCTTCAAAAGATAATTTTAACAATAAAAAAATCCCATGTATAAATCCTAAAATGTGAATCAGACATTAATTACTCTGGACTGTTTTCTAAAAGTAAACCCAAAACAATCAAAGCAAAATAAACAAGTCTGCAGTCCATCTCTGATATATCAGCAATGAGAGTTAGGAGTTCTGTGTGGAAGATGCTGTCTCTTTTGCTCTGTCTTAACTTCCTTTTTTAGTCCATCCCACTCCACCCTACCCCACCCTCCCACTCACCCATCTGCCCCCACACTTTTCTGTCTCTTTCCTGATTTGGCTGCTTAGGAACAGTCAGGTAATGGAGAAGAAATTGAAAGGGAAAATACAGGGAAAATGTAAATGAAAAGAAGTTATTATAACTGTTATAATGAAGTGCCTTTCATTTAAATATAAGAATGTAACGCTGAAATGAACTTGTGATCCTGAAATGCATTTTTAATGAGTTTCCTTTTTATTTTGCTGCTTCAGTGGCATATTTTAAAGACCCTTTGAAAAAAGCCACATTAAAAAAACCCACCAAATGCCACAACATGCAAAATTGGATATTGGTTTATTCCAAAACTGCTGATCAGGAAGAGTGGCTCTTCAACACAAAATGTTGCAGTCACTTTATTTAAATGAGTTTGAATTTGCATTGTGATGTGCCATTCTGATTTAGAAAAAAAATTAGATTTTCAGATCAAATTGACCCAGCCAGTGAAGCATTAAGGAACTGGCAGGTTTAGTCTGAAAGGCTCATGTTATATCAAACCTGCAGCTGGTGGAAGTCACAGAGCGCCAGTTGGAAAACAACTTTCTCACTGAAATCATCCTCCTATTACCTTGTAAGAGTTTTGTTCTCACGTATTTTTCCCTCTCATTCTCCCTGTAGGCGAACGCCCCTTCCAGTGTAATCAGTGTGGGGCATCCTTTACTCAAAAGGGCAACCTTCTCCGCCACATAAAGTTACACTCCGGCGAAAAGCCCTTCAAGTGCCACTTGTGTAACTATGCTTGCCGTCGTAGAGATGCTCTTACGGGCCATCTGAGGACCCATTCCGGTAGGTTCCATGATAGAAAATTCTAGAAAGGTTTTTCTTGCTACTTGGCCAAACCAAATTATATCTACAAAATGATTTGAGATTAATGCTAATTTAGTTCAGGTTTCTTCTAACCTCAGTTGAAACCAAGGGCCTACTAGACATTTAGTTAGTTGCATTTCAGTTAAATTTTCAGGCAGCTTTGCACAGAACAGAACAGAATAACAGATTTGGAACAGTGTATTTCCTGTCAGTTTATATGCAGGCCAGCAGCCCATATACTTTTTCTCCTGATCTTTTGCCTATCTGTGAGATCACAAGCATTGTCAAGCATATAAACAAACTATATATTTGATTCAGAACTGTTTATTATTTTTAATAAATCCTTGACCATGAGTTAGCACTGAAAAATGTGAAATTAGCAAATTTATTACTTATGGCCAACAATTCCATAAATGAGCCTAACTGAAATATATAGTTATAAGATATAGGTTGTTCCTTATATTCTTATATAGGATATATCCTTATATCCTTATGTAGGAACAACTTGCTTCCAAAATTGTGATTGCTCCAACACTAAAGGTTTTTAAGACAAAATTGGACAACCATTAGTCTGATATGCTGTAGGGTCTCCAGCTTGAGTAAGGGGTTGGACTAGAAGACCTCCAAGTTCCCTTCCAACTCTGTTATTCTGTTATTCAGTTGGGGAACATGGGTTTATTTAATAACTAAAAACCCACTCTAGATAAATCTGTTTTATAAAGATAGAATCAATATTGGACAAAATTAGCAGCTAAAATTTCTTCACTATTAGATATAAACATTTAATATTACCTGCATAGAATGCAGGTTTGAGCCTTTGCATTTTAAACAGTTTTCAAGTCGACATTTCATGTTTATAGTTTTTCTTATAGAAAAGATGCAAAACAACTTGTTTAAATGATTTTAAAAACCAGGCAAGTTTTATTCATTATTAAATTTATTTGTATTAAATTCAAACCTTCAAGCCAGAGTTGAGCAAATTCTAATTTGACTATTTTTTCCTCTTATTAGTGGCACTTTTTCCCCAGATAGTTTGAGTCAGTAGGCCTGTTTTCATTACAACATGATCAAATTACTTGCCCCAAAATTGCAGTAAAAATTATCCTTTGCATTCTTCAGGATGGCTGTTGAGTCTGGCTGTTTGTTCATATTTGATTCACATTATCTGGACTATATTATCCCAGATCTCTTTGAGTTTCTACAATAAATTCCATTTCCCCCTGCAGTTGGCAAACCTCATAAATGTGGATATTGTGGTCGGAGTTATAAGCAGCGAAGCTCTTTGGAAGAACATAAGGAGCGCTGCCACAACTATTTACAATCCATGAATCTTTCAGGTGGCCTCTATCCGGGTAAGAATACAAAGCAAAAGGCAAGATTAGCTTCACAATAAGATGCAATTATAAGGCCCAACTCTATGAGTAGTCCAGTGCTCTCTTGGAGCTGCAAGAAAGTTCAAGATGGAAGGGATTGACCGAATTCCTAAAGACAGAGAGATTGAATGTGAGAAATAACTATTGGCCTCTTGTCTGGTGACTATTTCTCAGTTGAAGTTATTCCCTCCTGTTTTTCTTTGCCTTATCTTTGAATAGCTACTTTTGTGCTGCCCGCTTTCCTTCCTTTGCTTACTTTCAAACAGCTACAGCTTTTGGGAAAAAAAATTATAGGTGATTTTACTGTCATAGCAACAAGAAGCTATTTCATCTTTCTATTTGCAGGTTCAATAGTGTGATCATCTATCTTCCCTGCATTTCTCAATCAGCAATACTCCTTTCCCCCACTAGCTCTAATACTGAATACTTCTCAAACTCTTTCAATATTAGATGTATGAAGTGAAATGAAGTAGAAGTATCTGGGAAACCTCCAAACATGAGATACAATTCTTTTATCTTCCAAGAAAAAAAGTTCTTTAAGATGGAAATTATTTTAAAAACAACATTCTTTCTCCTATTCCTGTTTCAGCACTTGTTAATCAACCATTTCAGAGATTGTATATCATAAGATACAAACACACACACATACACAAATGAATGCAGCCATTCATTTGAAAGGAAGGTGACAATTCATGCTTATTCCATCTTTACTGAATGCACACTAAAATATAGACATGCATTAATGTGCATAGAGAAACAGATGAAGGCCATTGTTTCTTAAAGTTGAGTTAGTTGTGGTTATCTGAGCACTTCAGTTGCATACTAATTGCATATTGGAATGGATTGGATATGAATGATAGACAAATCTTCTTATACACTTTTTTTTAAAAAGCACACATTCATTTTGCCAGAAGGCTATATTTTCTGAAGGCATACTTTGGTTTACTGGAAACACCATCAAACACTATGTGCCAAGTAAGGTCCTTTTGGGAACAAATACAAACTGTGTTGAGTCCCTATAACAAGACTATATAAAGCATTTTTGATACACCTATTACTGTGCATGATGAAAAAGAATTAAAATTGCTTTGATCCTGTCAATGTAATTTAACAATTTGCTTGCTCATAGTTACATTTCTTCTAACAAATTATATGACTCATGGCAGACTACAATAAAAATGATCAAATCTAAAACAAACCCAATTAAATAAACAAACATATAGCAATTCACAAAAGCAGAAGTAACTCAATGACAACAATATAATTCCCAACTGCATCAACTACTTCAGTTATCGGCACCATAAAAATGGGTGTTCAGAATCCTGCAGTTTTCACTTTGTAACAGAATACCAATACCTGTGCTAACTTAGCTTTCAAGTAAGCTGACCCATCATGTGGGAGGCACTAGGGCCTCTTCAGTCTAAAAATAATGATCAGCTCAGTTATGACATATATAATGGATATGATGGTTGTGTCAGGTGGAAGTTCTGAAGATACTTTCTGCAGATTACCATGTCAGAAGGTTATGTTGCTTTAGGCCTCATATGCAGATAGCAATAGCACTTAGACTTATGTACTGCTTCAGAGTGCTTTACAGCCCCCTCTAAGTGGTTTACAGAATCAGTATATTGCCCCCAACAATGTGGGACCTCATTTTACTGACCTTGGAAGGATGGAAGGCTGAGTCAACCTGGAGCCATTCAGAATCAAATTCTTGGAGTAAGCAGTGAGTTAGCCTGCAGTACTGCATTCTAACCACTGCACCACCATGGCTCTTGGATTATCTGTCACATTTTCAGATAATCTAAAGTTAATGTCTGTCAAGAAATGCTGGAAAGTAGCTGTGATACTTCTGATGGTTAATGTTGTGAGATATTTTCATTTTTGCTAAGTGGGAAACTTTTAAATACAGAAAATTGATTCATACAAAGGATTACTTTTGTTTCTAGATTAAAGTGAGCATCTATGATACTGTGTGCTAAATTATTTGTTTCAAAAATGATATAAATAAGGAGTGTACTGTGACCAATCAAAATATCCCAAATGTGCAGGTATTTGAACTCACCATATTTATTAATCAGTCTAGATGACACATAAATCAAAGTACCACAACAGAAATAAACCAAACCAAATTGGGCTACATTTTTTCATGCTAATTTGTACATCTAACTCAGTATAGATTATTGGAAACACTTTCTAGAGAGCCAGTAATACAGTGATTGCACAAAAAGTTTGAAAATAATTTGGAATCAGTTGACATAAGTCCCACAAAAAGCTCAGTGGAATGAACAGTGATTCAAGATAATGCTTTAATAGATAGCCAGTGATTTACAACCAAGTAGAAAATAGAAAAGGGTTAGGTGTTGAGATGATGCAAAACCATTCTTTTGCACAAGAACAGTGGATTTCAACACAGAACAGGAAATATGGTTGGTAGAGTATGAGTAGTATGTGAATCCCATCAGGTAACCATAGTAAGAATAATGGATTGTGTAAACTCCTTTAGGAGATACTAGTAAGTATCTCCTTTGCAAATATACATAACAAATGGTTTGTATTAAAGAAACAAATAAATGAACTTCAGAATCGGTTTCTCTTCTGGAATAGCACTATGGACAGAGCTTTTTGAACTGCTTTACAATGAAACAGCAACTTGAAGGATCAGAAACTGTTATGGGAGAGGGACAGAATTCCCTCCCACACTGAAAGCAGGAAGTAGAAAATTATTAAAGATCATTGCTTCATTTAATTAATATTGAGTCTTTTGATTGATCTTCACTTCAGACTCAAACCTGGAGTTTCACAAGCCACCTCTAGCATACTCTACCAAAAAGACAAGGAATCTGTAGAATAACATCTCTAGAATTATTCTACAACTTCTTTATTTCTTAAGAAGATAGCTAGAGAAAAATAAATCTTTCTCATAGCAAAATGAGATGGTCTTCCTTAATGAGGCTCTGCAGTAGAATTCAATGAAATATTTTTTCTGATTCTCCAGGAAATATGCACAATAAGGCCTCCTGGTTAAAGAGAAAACATCCTATTTCACTTGATTATTAGGTAGGACTTGTTACTCCCTGCTGGAGCCTAAGAGAGAAGAATCAGGAAGTTATCACAGGGCATTTCCTTCCTCTACACTTTTGCTCTATGCCTATCTTTTATATGTTGTTTTTTTTTTTTAAATAGCAGTGCACTCACAAAGTCACTGGTTACCAGTGTCACAAACTATGCTGCACTTTTGTTACTGTTGATTTGTTTTTCACAGAAGGGCTTTGTTTTAAAAAAATAGGTGGGACAAAGAAATGGATGAAACCAGAAGGAAAAAGTAAATCTAAGCTGAACTGAATCTTAATTCAAATTAAAGTACAAATTTTTCATATAATTATATCCATATATTTAATACATTTCATATTCTCTTGCATTAAAAATGACAATGAGTACTTGGATTTTGCATCTCTGTAGAGGAGTTAGTTATCATATACTCCAAACTACCTTTCTTTTTGTTGCTTCTCAGCTTTACAGCCTGACTGCCAGCAGAGTTTCAGAAAAAATTGGAAATAAGTGTGTCTTAAAACATCTGGTGTCCTTTAACACTTTTTTTCCAGTCATGAAAGAGGAAACCAGCCAAAGTGAAATGGCTGAAGACCTGTGTAAGATGGGATCAGAGCGCTCCCTTATGCTGGACAGACTAGCAAGTAACGTCGCCAAACGTAAGAGTTCTCTGCCTCAGAAATTTGTTGGTAAGAACTAAATGTTGCTCCCTCTTTTTTCTGGTAGTATTTTTAATTTTAATTGTATTGCCGTATAACAATAGAAAGAGCAAAACAATTAATCAAAAATGTGGATTCCAAACTGCTCTTAGTAATGGTGAAGTAAAATATATGCAAAGATTTTGGATCAGTAAAACAGCACTGACACGATTGAAAGTGTCCAGAAAGTGTTTTGCACTTGTCACTGATTTGGGCTGTGAGGGAAGAAGACAGCATGAACACAGAAATAACTTGTTTATTTATTTATTTATAAAATTTATATGCCACCCATCTTATATCCAATGACTCTGAATGGCTTACAACATAAAAACATTAGAAACATTAATAATATCCAATATAAAACAGCAGGTAAAAAGATTAACAATCTTAGAGACAAAGAAGGCAAAGAAGGGTGCTGGTCACATAGGAGGGAGGTGCCATTGAACTTTATTAACAAATCACCTCAGAGGTGGTATTCAGCAGGTTCTGACCAGTTCTGGAGAACTGGTAGTGGAAATTTTGAATAGTTCAGAGAACTGGCAAATACTACCTCTGGCTGGAGATTTTACATATCCTTCCCCTGCCACGCCCACCAAGCCACACCCACAGAACCGGTAGTAAAAAAAATTGAATCCCACCAGTGAACCACCTCCAGTATGAAGCTTTGCACATAGGGAAAGATATGTAAGATGGGAAAATATTATCTGTACTTGGGGAAATCTCTGGAATGCCAAAACTCTGCATATCATCCTCCTTAGCAATCTGACATGGAATCAATTATTTACCAAGACTGAATCTATGTCTATTCAAATCCCACCATTCCTGCCTTGGCAACTGGTACTGATTGAAGTTAATTCAGCACCTTGAAGAATCATGGATTCACCATTCCTAAAATTGTACTTCTGAGAACTTTGTAGTATTCTGTCTCTCTGGAAAACTAGAGTAATCGAATGAGAAATAAGGTCTTGGGCAAAATCATTTTTTTCTGATTTCTCCTATGTCTTCTATAATCTCCCCATTTTTAATGAAAGTCCAGTAAAGTAACTCTACTGGTCCAGTGCTTATTCTGATTAATTCAACATTATCTAATCTCAACTAAAAAGAGAAAACTAATTAATAGCAACACATGAGGTATTGAGAAAATCCAGCTTTTGCAACCAAATCTACTGATTATATCTAAAGTTTACCAACATAAATGTCTTTAATTTTTATAATGTTGCTTAGAAATGGAATGGATAATACCTATGTTACAGTGTATTTAGTACACAGAAGATACTTGTGTATGTGCAGAATTTTTACTAACATTTGAAAACTATTCACCCAGTTCACTCTACCTAGCTTCTTATCAGTGCTTCTGAAACAACATTAAAAACTACACAAAATTCGTATGTCCCATCAGTATAATGTTGAGCAGTTCGGTAGTACTTCAGACACACAACAAAAATGATTTCATAAAACTCTTAGTTTTGCAGGGCATAATTCCATGCTACAGGAATAATAGCATTACTAATTTCTGAAGAGAATGATATTGCCAAAAGCATAGGCCTGGCATTCAGGAGATGTGATAATAATGTTCCCTATTTCTGCCTAGAAACTTTTGTAATAAAGGCAGCCTCATCAGATGATATTACATTGTAGATAAAAATTGCTCACAGACTTTCTTAGGTTTAGAAACATTATCTAAATAAAGTGCCATGAATTTTTCCAGAACACAAAATCTATGAATATGGAATAATCAGGGATTTTCAATAACTTTGAGAAGAACACTTTTGGTTATGGATTAGTCCTGGCATGGGACTAGGAGAAGATGCAATTTTCATGCTCTCACTTCCTTTTTGTCATAATGAGAAATCTTGCCAGTTATGAAGACTTAAAAGAGTAGTGTTTCCTGTCAGTTATTTACAGTGTGGCGTAAGAAGATAACTATAATAACAGCAAAAATTTAAGTAAGACCTAGATGTAGGCCATAAAACATGAAGGCTTATCAAAATGAAATCAATTTTATTAGCCACAATTCTGTTCTGGCCACAAGAAAGAATCTCTTTTTCCCACTGGGTGGTGATTCCTACAGCTCAAATATATGATGCAGCATGTGAAGGCCCGCAGTCCAGAGAATCAGATTTTGTCTCCTAACAAAAGGAGTTAAAAAATACAAAGGCACCTACATTATTCAGCAGGGAGGGAAGGAAGGAAGAAAGGAAGGAAAGAAGGAAGGAAGGCTTCAAATGATGACTTATATTAATCAAACAAAATAATAGTCACAAGCATGTAAGAAAATTCAGTTCAACTGAATTCTGAGATTCTGCTAAAATGTATTAGAAATATTTCATTTTAGAATCTTTGCCTTTATGCACACCTTCTTAACTTACTGTCATTGTGTGTATATTTTTCATATTTTCCCGATGTCATTATCAGCTCTAATTGATCGAGCCTGATGTTTCGAAAAAAATTTCAAAACCAAGAATAACTCTGATATACTTTGGATTACAGGTGAGAAGTGCATATCTGATATTCCCTATGATGCAACCACCAATTATGAAAAGGAGAATGATATGATGCAAACCCATGTCATTGACCAAGCTATTAATAATGCCATCAATTATCTAGGGGCAGAATCTTTGCGCCCTTTGGTGCAGACACCCCCTGGTGGCTCAGAAGGAGTGTCTGTCATCAGTCCAATGTATCAGCTTCACAAACCCCTTGGAGACAACCATGCTCGAGCCAATCATGCAGCTCAGGACAGTGCAGTGGAAAACTTACTGCTACTTTCTAAAACAAAGTCCATCTCTTCAGAAAGGGACCCTTCACCCAGCAACAGCGGCCAAGACTCCACTGATACTGAGAGCAATAATGAAGAACGTAGTGGTTTAATATACCTAACCAACCACATAGTGCCTCATGCACGGAATGGCCTCTCCATAAAAGAAGAGCACAGGCAGTATGATGTCCTAAGAGGAAGTAATGACAGCTCCCAAGATGCTTTCAAAGTAATCAATGGCAATGGGGAGCAGGTAAAAGTCTACAAATGTGAACACTGTAGAATTCTTTTTCTAGATCATGTAATGTATACCATCCACATGGGTTGTCATGGGTTCCGCAATCCTTTTGAGTGTAATATGTGTGGCTATCACAGCCAGGATAGGTATGAGTTTTCTTCCCACATAACTCGAGGGGAACACCGCTTCCACATGAATTAAAACTTTTGCTGTACTTAGTATTTGGATCTAAATGAAGAGCAGCCATAAATAAAAAGAAAAAATACAATGACCAAAATAGTATTCAATAAAAATACATATCAGAAATCTGGGCTGCCAGAAATGAGGTTGTCTTGTAGCATGCATACATAAGGCAATTTTATATTGATAATAGTGGTTTTTTGTAAATGTAGGTAACCAAAAATGTTAGTGTAGTAAACAGAAACTTTTCGTTAAGTGAAAGAACTTTTTTCTTGCTAGCAAGTGCACTCCCAGCCCCAGTCCCTATTGAAAGCTGTTAATTGTGCACACTCATCTCTGAATTTGACTGAAATGTAGAAAGATATAATTAGCACGTTTTTATGCAGATGTTTTGAAAATACACTTTTAACACATAAAATTTTTGTGATAATTTGATGTGTTCCTTATATCAGCAATCTAGACTTAGAACAGGTTAAAACCACTCATTTTTTTCCTACTCTTTGTCTCAACAGAAACAATTTTTTTCTAACTGATAAGATGTGAATGCTCTGATCCCATGATTTAGTTAATGGAAGCAGAGTATGGCCAGAAGAATCTAAAGTTGTATTGCTCTGAAAAAAGAGCAGCAATGCTGTTATGTTAATTGTAGATATCATTTTCATGAGTTATTCAAAGAAAAATCTACTTGCACCAATTAATTTGTGAAAGAATGAAGTGCTTTGCCCAAATCCAGGTCCTTTAAGTAAAAATATCTTCAAGAAATATCTTCAAAAATATCTTCAGTTTTAGTAGAACTACAAACTAATCTTAAACAGATTCAGTGTAAATCAATTCCGAAGTCTGACTGGTGAAATATTTTTTAAAAGCCTATTGTATAGTTTGAAACAATTACATATATGTTATATTTTGATCTGTTCTTGCCTTATGGCACTGCAGTATTCTGTTTCTCATGCAGCTGAGTTTATAAAACATACTGGGAAGGAATATTGAGAAGGGACATAGCGATGCTGTTCAACAATGTTTTTTTCTTTCTTAAAAGCACATGATCATCACCTGTGCAACTTTTAGGCATAGAAGAAGGGAGGATATTTTATTAGGGCTATTGTGTGAAATTTCATGTTCGCTGTTGAATATTGATGCTGGTAGCTTTCAGTCTTATTAGTTGCAGATCAATATTGATAAATAACATATGACAAACTATACATATTCAGCACAGCCTGGTTTCATTTAAGTCAGTTGCTTAAGGCTGTTCATACATATCCAAACATTTTATGTAAAACATGCCCAATTAGGATAACACCATTTTTATAGACAAGTTGGCAGATTATTGATAAGTAGTTCATCTTATTGCTGATTATAAAACTGATGATAAAGTCTTCACCAACACACTGTGGTTTTAAACTGCATCTATTAGAAAATAGAGAAAGCTACAATGTTGAGTTATTTGAAGGAGATGTTTTGAAACATTCAGCACAGGGGTATCTTGGTACTCATCCTTAATTGGTTCCAGGAGGTGCGACAAGAATTAAAAAGATGAGGATCAAACAAATTATGTGACTTATCATAACTCTTTTGGCTGGGAAGGACTTCTTATCTGTTCCTTTTACCCATGTCAGTGTCCTTCCCAGCATGGCTGACTTCCTGTCTGCCCTCTGTAGCTGTCTCCCACTTCCTTTTACAGCATTTTTCCCAGCATGGCTGACTTTATGTTTGCTTGCTGCTACTATACCCCACTTCCTTTTGCGGTGTGTTGAGCACCAGGCAATGGTGAGTACCAGAACAACATTTTCCCATCAAACTGCATCGAGTATCAAATTCAATGAGTTTTGAAGCAATCCAATACCGAAGCACCACGTTAAAGTTAAACCCTATCAAATTAAATCCTATCTGCAAATCCATGTTTTGTTCACTTAAAGTGCATTTTTGTTTTTGCAAGTTTTGTCTCTGTTCTTCAACTTGAAGAATTTTGTGTGCATCAATTTGGTAACAGTGAAAGATTGTGCATAGGTTATATAACTCAAGTTTATCATGGGTATATGTTGAATACGGAGTCACAACCACTTCAGATTCACTTTGATGCACTTTTTATCAAACATTTTATCAAACATTTGTCATACTCTGCACATTTTTAGGAAACATTTTAAAGTAATGAACCATACACCTAAAATTATTGCCCTTCTAATTGGCCTCCTTTATATCTTTAGTTTTTAATTTCAAATTAAATTTGTAATTTCTAAGAGTGGTTTTTCATTGCTGAGCCTTTATTCTCATTCATCATTTTTCATAAGCACAAATTTCCCACTACATTGCAGACATTGATTTTTCCCAAATGCATATAGACTGATCTATGTTTACATTCCTTGGAATTTGAGGCTTGGCTCCATTTACTGATCAAAAAAGTCAACTCATAAGTAAACATCAGTGTGATCGGGGTGGGATTCAAAAATCCCAGCAAAATCCCAGAGGCTCGGTTGCTGGGTGGGCGTGGCAATGGTGGACATGGCCTACCAGAACTTTCTGTTTCCAACTTCCAGTGTGCCTCCAGTTTTTGCCCTCACAAGGGTCAGGAGTCTTCCCCTGGGCCTCTGAGAGGGCGGAAACAGTCTCCCCCAGCTCTGGAGACCCACCAGAAGCTGGAAACAGGCCCATTTCGCAACTTCTGGTTTTTTTCTAGGAGGGCCATTTTTTTTTTGCCTTCTTAAGGGTCCAGAGGCATCCCCTAGGCATCTGGGAGGGTGAATACAGCCCCCCTCCCCTGGCTCTGGAGGCCCTCTGGAAGCTGGAAACAGGACCGTTTCTGGACTTCCGGAAGGCCCATTTTCCCCCATCCCAAGAGCCTCCATGCAGACCCTGCACTTACCTCCATCAAAAATGGGCTGCGTGGAGACTCTGGGGAGTGGAGGGGTGGGCGGGGCCAGCCAGTCAGTTGAAATACCGGTTCAATGAACCAGATGTAACTTTAACATCCAGTTCACCCAAACCAGTCCGAACTGGTAGAATCCCACCCCTAAGTGTGATGATGATACTCTGAACTAGGTAATCCTAAACAATCTTCTATAGTTTTAAAGTCCACAAGACATAAGTTTAAAATTAATATATGTTATCTTTGTATGGGCATCAACTATTGTATGATCAGAGTTTATGGTGTTTCTTGTTCTATTTTTTTTCTTTAATATTGAAAGGAAAAATATACTTTAGGGAAGGATAATATTAGTGATCTACACTGAATTGACAAGTCCCATCATTGGAATTGTCATGTTTGCCACACCACTGTTCAAAATAAGTCTTGTTTTGTTTGAAAATAAATGACCAGGATTTTATTTTTATGTATAGTTTGATAAATTGATACTAATTTAAAATTTCTTTTGATAGAATGCCTCACTTCTATAAATAGCAACTGATGAATGCTTTTGAGAGCTTACACTTCAGCTTTATTCTGGCACTGCCTTGTATTGCACACATTTTTGCTGTGGTTTTATACTGTACTTCTAATAACTTTCTTTGACCAATGTATTTAAAACACAATGAAGTGACTTTCATAAAAACTGTAACCTTTTGTCTGAAGGCAAAGATGAATCATTTTATGATAAAGAATATTTGGAACATTTCTTCTAGGAAATAGAAAGTATAGCATGATGAACAGTCTTCAGATTCTGGCTAAGTATGTATACATGTAACTGTGTTGTGGGAGGAAAGAAAGGGGGAATTACAAAGAAAAAGAAAGAAAGGGTAAGAATTTGTAAAGCAAATACTACCAAAGGGTCTCTTAATGCCAGAGAAAAATTGCAGTTTCTATAAGTAGTTAAAAGAATTAAACTCTTATTTTTGGCATATTTGTAAAAGTATAATGGGCAATGCCACAAGGTGCTCATTGAATGAGGAGTCTCACAGAATAACCATCAACAAAAAGTAGTAAAAGGACTAATGGAGCTTTTTTTAATTAAAACACTGTTGTTAAAATTGTAGTGTGGAACTACAGTTTAACTGTTGAACTATTTTGTCCAAAAATCAAAGTTACTCCTGTTCAGCACAGATCACACAGTATTCATTATGAGCCGTGGTAATGCAGTAGTTAGAGTGCAGTACTGCAGGTTACTTCTGCTGCAGCCAGCTGCCTGCAATTTGGCAGTTCAGATCTTACCAGGCTCAAAGTTGACTCAGCCTTCAGTCCTTCCAAGGTGGGTAAAATGAGGACCCAGATTGTTGGGGGCAATATGCTGACTCAGTAAACTGCTTACTGTAAAGCACTGTAAAGCAGTATATAAGTCTAAATACTATTGCTATTGCTATTCATCCTTACCCTTTTACTGCTTTTTGTTGCAATAAAATTCATTATTATCTCTTTTTTATTTTATTTTATTAACAGCAGTTTCCTCTTAATTTAAGAAGAAAGAGGCAACTATCACACACACACACATACACACTCATACCTTGCAAGAAAACTTTAATTGACATTTAGACTAATTTAAAGATAAACTAATGAGCTACTCATCCGTTTTTTGTTTCCTTTTCATGAAGCAATGTAAGGGATTACATTCACATAGGAAGCTAGTAATTAAAAATATAGTGGAACTCAGAAGCCACTACTGCCTTTTGGTAAAACAGTAGGAGACAAGAAGCCTAATAATCAAAGAATACATTTAAAGGAAAAAAGTGTACTAAATAAAATGATTGCAGTAGTATCTAGGCAATATACTAGAGAAAAAGGCAACAATTACAAACAACTTGTTTACATAAAGCATGAGGAACTTGGGATTTCAAATGCTACTGAATTAATATTTCCTGCCGGTCTTAGCCAATGATGAAAGACACTGAAACTAAAGGCCTCTAAAAATTTCATATCCATCTCCAGACTTCTTGCTTATGAGCAATTTTGAATATTCACATTTGATGTTGGAGCTTTGGTTCAGGTTAAGGTTTTAATTGATTTCTCATGCAGCTTTTGCATATTATATCTGATGATAAGGATGCCTGTACTGATAGTCATAACTTAAATCATGACTAAATATGTAATGGAACTGTACTAACATGTACTAACATCAACATTCAAATATTTTTACTATTGGTTCTGTGGGCACGTGGCTTGGTGGGTGTGGCTTGGTGGGCATGGCAGAGGAAGAATATTGAAAAAGCCCCATTCCCTCCTCACTCCAGGGGGAAGATTACTGCAAAATCCTCCCTCCCCACCCCAATATCGTGCTTTCTAGCTCTGTTCCCCTGGGCAGGGCAACAAAAGAAGACCCAGCTGATCAGCTGGGACTCGAAGGGCAGAGAAGAGTTGGGAGTGGGGCCAGTCAGAGGTGGTATTCCAAACTACTCAAAATTTCCACTACCGGTTCTCTGAACTACTCAAGACTTCCGCTACCAGTTCTCCAGAACTGGTCAGAACCTGCTGAATACCACCTCTGACTAACATGTCCTCAGCCAACACATATAATGGCTCTATTACTTTTTTTTCAGATCTAAGCAAGAAGAGGGTGAAGTATCTAACATTTAGGCCTATTGCTATTCTTGGATCACTGTCAGTTTAGGCATAGGTTTTCAGTTATTTTCTGCTTTATCAGTATAGGAAGAAATTAAAATAGATTCCATGGAGCAAAGGAATCTAACAATTTATATCATGCCTGCACAAATTATTGCTTTTCTCACTATTTATGCCAACATTTCTCACTATTTATGCCACCTTACTCTGGCAGAAGTGTCTTACCCATTCATACCCAAATGGAGCCCTTAGAATAATCATACAGATTTTTAGTTGTGATATAGATGGATCAACTTGGGGAAATTAGGTAGGTTTTATATCTGAAAAGCTATTTTATAGCTAAAGACAACTGATTTTCAGATTAGTAAAGGCTTGACATTTCTCACATTTCCTCACTAGATTACTCGAATGCATTATAGTTATATTTCCTTTAAAAACATCTCAAAAACTTCATTTAACCTTCAAATAGTAATGGGTATTAGACAAAAAAAATCATGGAAAATCAATCCTTTGCCACTTAATTGTTTGTCGCTATTAAGCCCAACATTAGAATCCTGGTGCTTATTTTTGAAATTCTGAAGTTGAGATCAAAGTGCTTCATAGCATATTGTATTCCATATACATCTGCCCAGGAATGTAGTTATGTTCCAGTATGAATACTTCCAAGACTCAGCTTGAAGCAGTACAGTTCCAACATACTTCACTAGTTGTGATTTTTTTCACCTTAATTTAGGAGCATTCAAGAACAAAATTAATTCAGTTTGATTGTATTACTTTGCAATTTGGCACAATCCTGCCTCTAACTATCTTATTTTTGCTTATCTGATCAGAGAAATGATGTCTTTTTCTCTTCCCGCACTCTACAGAGCTGTAAATCTCTATGTTTCAACTGCTTACTCTTTGTGTAAAGCTCTTCCAAAACTCTGCTCTTCAAAAAGCTGTTATTATGGTTATGTGAAACTTTAGAAATTCCAAATGCACAATTTTAGCAAGATGCATTGTATTTAAAACCGATAAACAATAATAGAAACAACAATTAATATCATATGGCAGAGCTTGCTGAAATATTATTCCCCAAGCCCCCTGCCAAAATTATCAGATTTCTGAAAATTATCAGTTTTTAGTTAGACATAAATTTTCTCATATCTACACTATTTAATATCTAAATTATTGACTTTTAACATTCCTAAATATTGTTTGTGCCTGCTCCTTTCAAATCTTTACTTAGCTATGTTCACTTAAAAGTCCAATTAAAACCTAATGGCTAGGTGCAACAGCACAACATACTGAACACATTGCTAGTTTCTTGTGTGAACGCAGCCTTTGTTCTTCAATATAACTATACAAATAAAGATTGTTCATTTATTCTTCACTGCCATTCAATTCTAGGCATGTTATGAGAACACATCATTTGACCTTCAGTGCCAATAATTATGCAAATAAAGATTGCCTGTTTGTTTATTTTTCACTTCCCTTCATTCTAGGCAAATTCTGGGCATTTCACTGTATAAAATAAAACTACTACAGCAAAATGAATATAAATACAATAAGAGAAATAAACAAAATGGCAGATCTAGATACTTATTTCAGAATATATGTGACAAGAAGCCTAACAAGGGAGTTCCATCCAACCTACTTTAAGACCTGGGTGGGGAGACATGTTTTTAAGACCTCCCAGAATGCCCTGGAGGATAGGAGACATACAGCACATAATGGCTTAATTCAAAAATCAAACTGCATATTATGTGAGCATTTTTCAACATGGAGGACCTGTCCCTTCAGGATTAATTTATTATCTATAACTAGAGCCAAACTGAGTAAAACTTATCTAAACTTATCTAAAACTTATCTTGATGTATATCAGCTAAGGTCATATATTTTGTATATACTAAGAATTTTACCAAACTCTTATAAACATACAAATGAAATTGAACTAAAAGAAATAATTCTTTTTATGTTCTCAGTCCATGGAATAACTATAAGTTGTAGGAAGTTTCCTAGTTTTTATCTGGTCCCACCAGACTTAAGGATCATGTATAGCAGAAGCCAGCTGCCATGTCCTCCCTGCTACAAATCATAAACCAACGCCTTCCTGTCCCTTGGGAGAGAGAAAAAATAAGGTTCTGGTTTGTAAGAAGTTCAGAAAAAAAAATCTACACCTTGCAGTAGATAGCAGGCCTCAGGCTGGCTGGGTGAGGAAGTTAATCAGCGTAGTGCAGGCTGTTTGGGATGAGGCCCAACAGATGGTTACTCTCTGAAATGGTAAAACGGGAAGCAGATGTGGCCACTGCTTCTCCGCATGCATAACTGGGAACCAGCCAGTTGGGGAGAAAATTTGCATAACAGGGATAATTTGGTATCAAAACTACCGCCTTGAAATTATCTGCATGGATCTGAATGCAGTCAACTGTTTTTCACTTCTTGTTTCCTACTGAGTTTGGTCAGATTGAATTTCTCAACTTCTTTACCTATAACTAATTAATTCAGATATTATCACACATGTGAATATAAACTGACCTAAGGCAAACATTTCAACTTGAGGAAAATGCAGATAAAGTTCAGCAAATCTTACTAGAACAAATGATGTGAAAGATTCCAAGTTTGCAAGTAATCTATGCCAGGCAAGATGGCTAGAAAGCTAAGAGAGAGGAGAAAAAAAGATGGGTAGAAAATATGGTTGAGAAGGTTTAAGCCAGACATCCAACAGGTTAGCTTTTTAGTTATCTTTATATTTGCCAAGAAGAAAGGTAGTATGGAACTATTCCATTAATTAAAAGAGGGCATATTGAGATATTTTGACTTGATTTTACAATATCAACTTTTTATCTGAGCCAAATGATGTGCCAAAAATGAACATATTTTAATAGGTCAAAGCAAGTGTTCTTTTTCTGATGTTCCTGGCACACACTCAAGAGTAAATTGCAACTTAAATACTATTTACCATAAGTTTTAGATACAGAACATAGAATATTAGGGTTACCAGGGTCCTTGGGAGTCTTCTAGTCAAGCAAGTACTATATCATTCTGAACAAATAGCTCTCCAATCTCTTTTTAAAAACCTCCAGCAATGGTGCACCCACAACTTCTGGAGGCAAGCTATTCCACTCATTGATGGTTCTTATTGTTAGGAAATTTTTCCTTAGTTCTAGGTTCAATCTCTCTTTAATGATTTTCCACCCATTGCTTCTTGTTCTGCCCTCAAATGGAGAATAGATCAATCCTCTTTTCTCTGTGAGAATCTTCAAGTACTGGAAGACAGCTATCATATCACCTATTACATCACCATATCAAAGCTTTTACAATTCTCCATTTTTCTTCCTCCTTCCTCTCTGTCTCCTGCAGTGCTTCACTATATTGCAGCAAACAATTTATGACCAGTTACTTGGTGATCGTTTGAAGTTATGATGGTTCCCCCCACCAAAGTTACTTATGACATGACATCGAAGTTATGATGGCTATCCACACACAGATCCACAGTCACATGATCACATTTTGATCACTTAGCAACCAGCTTACCTTTTACAGCTGTCTGTATTATTCCATTGTCAATCATGATTTTCAACAATTTGCCAATTTCTGGCATTTATTTTCAGAATGCCCTCTGACTAAAATGGATTTGCTTAAGAATTGTGCCATTTGCTTAATGACTGCTACAAAAAATTATGTAAAATTGGGTTTGATCACATGATGACCTTCTTAACAATACAACGACCTACCATCATACATCTGGGCTCAGTAACAGTTGCAAGTTGAAGACTATTTGTATTGCTAAATAACGACATGGTAATTACATTCAAATAGGTAGATATTATATGCCTATGATGATTAATTTTTGCTGGAAAAAATAAAGGACAAGTTGTAAATTTGAAAGATTCATAAGGATAATTGTTAAAGGTTATAATTTTGCATTTAAAGGAAATTCAAGAGCAAAAGCAAGAAAAACTTTACAAAAATGCATAAAGTCAAATAGTTTTGTGTATTTTTTTTCCAAAAAGACAACACTTTTCCCATATTTTTTACATAAATGTGAAAAACTGTGCATTAAGTGGAACTATTGTACAGTAAAAATTAACTTACCAAAATATAACAAAAGTGAACTTCTGAAAAGTAAATAAATCTAAAAGACAACTAAAATTGTGTCTGTGTGTATGTATAATTTATTTTAGCTTTCTGAAATAAAGAAATGCCCTATAAAATAGAGAATCACATGTTTACTGTATATATGTTTCAAAGAGATGTTGTTCTTATTCAGGCACCACTTTGAACAAAAACAATTTGGATGATAGCAATAGCATTTAGACTTATATACTGTTTCACAGTGCTTTACAGCTGTCTCTAAGCAGTTTACAGAGTCAGCATATTTCCCCCAACAAACTACCACCTCATTTTCCCCACCTTGTCATTGGAGAGGCCAAAAAAGGGACCATGGAAGCTTCCGGAGCAGAGTGCTTCTGAATGCCAAGGAGGCCAAAAAAGGGACCTACAGAGGCCTCCAGGGAGCACAAATGAGCACGTTTTTGGCCCACAGAGTGCTTCTGGTCGTGGGGGAGTGCACAGTATGTATTTGCTCTATAAAACACAGATATTTCCAGCCACTTTTTTGGGGGGGGTGGAGAGAATGCATGTTATAGTCCAAAAAATATGGTATATATTGGCACAGATCTGGTGAAAACCGACTGAATAATTCCGCATTTTTCACCTAATTAAAAGTGGAAGTTTGTCACTTTCCCAAAATGGTCCAATTAGGATAATCTCCAATTGCTGGGTGACTTTAGTCCCCTCCTTCCGAACACCTGCTGGAATGTCCTTAGTTCCAAAGGGAAAATATTTTGTTTTGATTACAACACCCCAACTATCCCTATTCCCCCCTACCTATCCCTCTTTTCTAGTGTGTCAACACTGAAGTCTCAGAGTGGCCTTAGTCAGGCCAGCTTCAGGGTTGACAAAAAGTTTTTAATATTTTATTGCTTTATTCTTACAATATTTAATCTAGTTTGTAATCCAGAGATCTTCATTCATAGGAAAACTCAGAAATATAATCAACAAAAATATAATTAATAAAGCATCAAAGATATACTTTAAACTCTTACCTTCTTCCTCTTAATTGGGAATGCTTTTTTAGTGTCAATCTTCTGTGCCCTTTAATAAAAACTTAATGATTTTGTTAACTGAATGTTTCTAGAAACAGGGAAACCTAATGGGATGTTACTGAAGTTCTAAGAACATGACCAATTTAGGAAGGAAAAAAGAAGCAACCCTTTTTTCTGGATATATTCAGGCTGGCACCATGTGCAACCTGTGCCTAAGCTGAAGTAAATGGAAATTGAATTTGGTGAGTCAGGATCAGATTATTTGTTCTTATCACAGAACCAAATTATTGACATTTCTTGGAAAAAGCAAAACATGATCCTCCAACATTTAACTCTATTGACTGAAAACTGACATGTACTTTTCTTTTAAAATTCAGCCACTTCAGGAATAAATAATTAGCTCCTAGCCAAGACATTAATCTCAAATGCCTGAAAGGAGAGAAAGAGGCCCTGCAAGACCTCTATTAGATGTTATGGCCTAGCACTTAAATGACTGAGCAATATTTTGACTATTGGAATCAAAAGAAATGTACTGGAAGTGTAGAGAACTGAAGGAAAATTGAGAGTTGCAGAAAATTGGGTGGAAAATTAACATCTCATATACAGTAGAAGTTGCTTTTCCTCATATTAGCCATTCTAAACAAATGTAGTATGGAATTAGGATATGACTTTTAAATAATTTCATTTTTATTTTTGCTTGAAGATATATTTTACAAGTGGTAATAGATCCTGGCATAGCGGGCATATGGGCATCTCTCTATCTTGAAAGTGCATCCCAGAAAATTTTTGCAAGGCCATTCAGCCCATTTCATCCAGATGGCTGTAAATAGTTACATTCCCTGCTCTCGCATTAAGCACATTCACTTATAGTGAGAATGAGATGAATGAATAGGAGATGCCCAATACCAAGTTTTAGGACAATTTTCTGCTATTGGAACATATCATTTCTAATTGAAGAAAAAGAATCAAATTAAAACATCTATTATGAAAGTTGCTTTTTAAATGTTTCAATAAAAATTAAGACATCTGTCAGCATCTCTGAGGAAAATAAGCCCCTCCTCTTGCTTTGGTTTGAGAAGTGGAAATCAAGTCATGCATAGCACCTTTTAAAAACGTATTTGCAGGATTACTGAAACTGGTTTACTAGCTCTGCTCCTGGACAGCCCTATTAAACAATGCAATTACCTTAGGATTGTTTTCATGTGCTGGATAAAATAGAACCACAGAACATTTCTAATTTTGTATTTAGATTAACAAAATGCATTCTTCGGTTTGTTCTTTGTTCCTGGTTATTAATACAAAAGCTATGTTACATGTAATGTAGCAAGCCGAAATCCAGAGGTGATTTGCATGCCTTTGATCCTCATTTTGCAATGTCAAAAATCAAATTTGTTCCCATTGTTTCCTTTGTATCCAAATCGGTTTAGAACAAGTATGGTTTCCAGGTTCTAAAGAAGATGTTTAAATCAGAATTTAATATTGGTTCCTTGCAGAGGTTTTTTCTGTGGTTAATAATTGTAGTTTTCTGAACAGATAGAATGAGAAGCTAATGAAGATGCTGCAATGTAAGGAATGAAAAGTTTTCATACATAGGTGGCCAACTATCTATTTGCTAACCCAAGTTGGATTAGCTGATACTTTGCTTGGTTTTCCTTTATATTTTCCATGGTTCCATTCAAGATAACTGTACTACTACAAAACGAACTTCATCGTTTTCTTTATCAAGAGGGGGCAGAGACTCACCTTAGCAACTGAATTATGTATTTAATTTTCTTGCATTAAAGTATTTTTAAATATGACCAATGCCAGTAGGAAAAAGAGAAACCTCAAATAAACTATGTGGAGAAGGGGTGGTACTTCCAGAAAATAGGGAAGAACTTTTTACACGCTATTCGTCACGTTCTCCGGGATCTAAACAAAAGAGGCAGAAACACAAAACAACCTAACAGCCTTCCCTTTGCTTCTGCTTCTCCTAAAGAAATTGCTTGCCTAATTTCCTTTACAATGAAAAAAATGTTGCTTTTAAAAAGAACACGATTTCCACACACACTGTGGCTTATATGTTTTGGAAGCTTGCCTAATTTGGAATGAATATATTAATTATAGATCCCCCGCTTAAATTCCTATGTGTCTTTTATCTAATCTTTGTGTGCTGTCCATTTAAGGTTGGTACAGATGTAAGCCTCAAGATATTTTTATTACAAAATTTTATATCCCACCTCTGTTTCTAACAGAGTTGCTAAGGTAGGTTGGTTCAATGATTCATTAATAACACAACTTTTTATTAAAAAGTATTGTTTACGCCTTTTATTTGAAATTGAATATTTAGGATGCACTTAAGCAGCCACCTAATCTCTTCTGCCAGTTTCATTGGTCTGCATACTCTGCTGTTTATAACAGAACTTGAATGCAAAAATGATCCACATGATGCTATTTCCTGTACTACGAGAAGAAGCTTTGCAAGTTAAACTTTGTGTATCAACTAGCTGTTATTCTTGTAAGTGCTTCCAAACAAAGTCCTATAAAAAGTTTGTGTGAAAGTTGCTTGTTGAAAGAAAAAAAATACATCAGAGTTAAATAAAAAGCTGGAAAAAGACAAACCATGGAGAGAAAAGTATGTAGACAAAATGTAAAGTAGAGAAATGTAGAGTATTTAAATATAATGTAGTAATGTACTTGAGTAATTAAATGCAATGTAGATTAACGTAGAGAACAAATGTAGGAAATAGTAATGTAGAGAAAAGTAAGATTTTACACTTAGAATGATTAGAGGTGACATGATATCAGCTCCAATATTTGAAGGGTTGCCACCTATTTTCCAAAGCACCAGAAGACAAGACAAGAAGCAACAGTTGGAAACTAATCAAGGAGACAAGCAACCTTAAACTAAGGAGAAATATCCTCTGACAGAATAAAACAGTGTAATAGCCTCCCTTCAGATATAATGGGTGCTCCATCACTGGAAACTTTTAAAAAGAGACTGGATAGTCATTTGTCTGAAATGGTATAGGGTCTCCTGCTTGAGCAGTTGGTTGGACTAGAAGACTTCCAACTACCTTTCAATTCTGTTATTCTGTAAAGTGATACTGATATGAACAAGATACCTCAGTCATATAACATTTAGTAGCTGATAGTAAAAACTATCATTAATTACATGAGCTACCTTTTCATTAATATAACCCTTACACTAAGCAGATCACTAAAATATGTATTTAATATTTTGCATTAGGGACAACTTCTCTTACAATTGAAACATTAGGACCAAAAAAGACATGTCAATCACAAAGGATATGTCAATGCATATCTTATGGAAGCTCACTATTTTATTCCCAAGTGACCTAAGATATTCTAACATACAAAGAGGAAGGTTATTGAGTACGGTTTTTCTATAGGAATTATTTTGTACAGTTTTAACCAATACTCTCTGCCAAAACATCCATCCAAAATATGTTCTGTAGAAGCAGCTATATGCCTCCAAGAATATTAAATGAATTGTTAAATATTATTTTGCACAGGAATTCCTATGCTGAATTTTCATAATGTGCAGAGATAAGTTGGGAGATTCATTTGGTGCTTATGATTCATCTGTAAATATTGGTGGATGTTCTCTGAAGAGCTGTCAGCTGATCAAGGAGTAGGAAAAAGAGAAAGAACTATATGCCTGCCATGATGCTAAATACCAGAGGCTCAGATTAAATCAACTGCTCATGGAAAATCATTGGAAGGGCATGAAGATAATAGTTCTCTCATTTTATTTTTTCTAACAATTTATATCCAAATACAGGATATGTTTTTCATCTTAGATATAACATAATAGGGATTCTGAAATGATTCAGAAGAGCATCTTCTTTGCAAGAGTAGAAGTGTAGCAATACCAACTGCTGTATTTTAAGGACATAACCAGTTGTTCAACAAAGTTTAAATGATGCCCACTCAACCTTCTCCACCTGTTCCCAACCACCAATAATCCTCATCTGCAATGTTTCACATTCTCTGATGCAGGGGTGTCAAACTTAAGGCCCGTGGGCCAGATTCAGCCCAAAAGGTGCTTAGTTCTGGCCCATGGGACCACACTGGAAACAGCAAAGGACTGGCCCATGGAGAGCCATTCCTGAGCTCTGTTTTGGCTGGCAGAAAGTTGGAGGAGGCCGTTGCAGCCAAAACCAGAGCTTGGGAGCCCATTTTCGCTGGCAGAATGCTGGGGGCCCCGACACAAGTGACAGCCACAAGCTGGCCATGTCCCACCATGACCATGACCATCCTGGCCCTCTCCAAGGTCAAACACAATCCTGATGCAGCCCTCAATGAAATTGAGTTTGACACCCTGCTCCGATGGAATCTGCTTCATTTCATTGCAGGCACATGCTGCACTCAGTCAGCCACTCTATGTTCTGGCAATGCTCTCATTATCCATGGCCTATATTCTAGAATTTTTTTAGGGAAGGCCTTCTGAATACTCACTGAATGCTTTCTGATTGCAATTTCAGCCCAATGTTTTTCTTGTTGTTTCTGCCTATGTGATTAAATTATGAATCTCCCTTAAACTATGTATTAATAGCCCCAAATCGGCCCCTTGTGCATTTGCATGTGATGTTGTGACATAATGTAGGCAAAAAAGAATGGGTCCTCAGCCATGACATCACCACACATTTTGCTATTTTGGCATCACTGTATCCAGTTTCACATGCTCACTTCCTCCATCCCTGCAAAATAGTTTAGTTTTGTATCACTTCCCAAGCCATTAAAAATGGATGGATGGAAGACAAGGGGCAGCATGTGTTTCAAAGGTGTTTCCTTTTCCTTGAAAGTTTTTTCAACTAGTGGAAAATTACTCCTAAAGATAGGCAGAATTTAAAACAAGTTACACTTGAGTCAAACTTGACTCAGTTTTCTATCCTTCCAAGGTCAGTAAAATGAGGGTCCAAATTTTGGGGGGCAATATGCTGACTCTGTAAACCACTTAGAGCCGGTGTGTCAAATTCTCAGCCCACAGACCAGATGCGTCATGTGCTGGCCACACCCACGCCTAGTTTAGCAAATGGGGGGGGGGGGTGATATATCACATGACAATCTGTCATCGTTGGTTTGACACCCCTGAGTTAGTGCTGTAGAGCACTATGAAGAAGTATACAAATCTAAGTGCTATTGCTATTAAATGTACTCATCCACTTCTTCAATCTTATAATTAATGTCCAAACCAATGCTAATTACATTCTTTTAAGGATCTGTGTTTTTAAGAGCTACACATATAGCATGTCCTTTTAAGTTTGTTAAGTGGACAGAAATTTGAAATGTTCCATCAAGTTCTGTAACAATAATCTCACTTCTTATTTTTCTTGGATGTGCTTCCTGTTTGTGCAGGTGCACAAACATACTGATTCTATTTCTTTCTTTTTTCCTTTTTGCACTCATTTGCACTCCCCTCTACTTTCATTTATTTTCAGAGTGGAAAATAGAAATAACTAAAGCACTTTTAACATTAACAGGCACCTGTAACTGCCTGAAGGCATTTATTTGAGAAAATGCCTCCATCTGCTGGCAGATTATTCAAAATGGTTACAGTAACTTAGAAATGAGAAACTTATCACTTACGGCAAAACCTATACACATAAACAGCAAAATATATAGTCTTTTCCATCAGACCACTTCACTTTGAAAACATTTTGCAATGGCAGTTATTTTAATAACTTAAACCAAACTCCTAGGCATTCCTAGGTACGTAAGACATTGGGCAATAGAAAAGAAAGTAAACCTTCTTTAGTTCCAATAGTAATTTATTCCTGGCCTCATCATGGTTAGGAGATAATTAGTTGTTGGTGAAAAACAACAATTTTCAGATCCATGAAGGGATATGATAATGATGCTCCAGTGAAGATTTGAGAAGGGGAGACTGTATACACATAGATGGCCAGTAGGTAATCTGGGCTTCAGTCCTATTGGAGCAAGCACCATGAGTTGAGCCCTATATAAATAATTGATACAGCTATATTAACACAAAGGTCTGAAGAAAATACACTGGTAAATTCTGCAGTACTTCATACAATGCATTTCATTTGTAGAAATCCCTTTTTCGTATCATATTTAGCAATTTCATCCCCATTCCTAAATAGTAAATACCCCAATAATGACTGGTTTTGCTTAAATTTTCTTTCAATTGCTGGAAATAAAACCAAACAAAAGGCAGATTGGAAACAGGGTGCTGGGCTAACTCCTAGTTTTTGTATGCCTCTGTAGGATGGCTGGAAAATGCTGATTGGCTCAAGAAAGCAACCTTTATGGAAGCATTTTTGGTCTTTGCCTGTTGAAATAATTTCAATATATTCAATTATGTATACTTTGCCTTAAACCTTCGTTTACCCATTTGTTATGTCCCTGGAACTTGCCAAAGTCCCCACCCAGGTCCGTTCATGCTGCGGGGGCATTTGCTGCCCCTCATTGGCTGGCCTCCCTCGACAGCCGGCTATAAAAGCCAGCTGCAGGGTCCGGCCAGCCGCTGATCGCTGTGAGCCTGCTCCAGGCAGGGCTAACACGTTCAGTCCTTTATTACCTTAATAAAGTATTGTTGCATCCATGCCCTGGTCTAGCCTCTCATTGCTCAATCTACAACACTGGCGACGAGGATGGGATGGCTACCAGAGGCAATCCGCAACAGCTGAAATCACTCAATTGCTGAGCTGCAGCCGCGCCGCCGGAGAGCTCGGTCAGCAAAAGCGAAGGAAGAGCGTCTGTAGCCGCTCAGTTAGCAAGCTACAGGAAAGTGAAGTGCTGCGAGCCGCAGCCGCTCAACCAAAAAGAGCGCGGAATTCAAACGGCTGTCGCTTTGAATTCGAAGTTGGAATACAGCGCGGTGCTGCCATTCCGGGAGTCTCTGACGCCAGCACAGGGCGCGAGATTCAAATCACTGTCAGTTGCGGTCAGCCACTACCGCCTACGCTCTCCAGGAGCGCGAAATTCAAATAACGCTGCCAACGACCGTTGCAGCCTGAGCCATAGCGTAACCCAGAGAGAACAGAGAGATTCTGTGTAACCTCTCAAGAGCTGAAGTCACTAGCCTGACAAGAGCACGAAGGGCCATTTGTCGTCCCAGAGAGATCTTACAGCAGCGTAACCTGCAGAAGTCTCAACATGAACTCCAACCCAGCCTTCCCACCGTTCAAGCCTGATGAAGAAAAGTGGGAATCATACAAAAATCGTTTTAGCCACTACATCGATGCCATTGGTCTGGCTGATGCTGGGGAGCACAGAAAGAAGTCATTCTTCCTCAGTTATTGCGGAGCCATCGTTTTTGATACCGCCACAGCACTCGTTGCTCCACGTGAGTTAAAGAATGTCCCCTGGGCAGAATTGCTGGAGATCCTCACCAATCATTACTCCCCCAGACCCTCACAAATCGCGAGGCGTTTCACCTTCCGGATGAGGAAGCAAGCGGAAAAGGAAACCGTCAACCAGTATATGGCCGCCTTGAGGACTGCAGCTCTCCACTGCGGGTTCGGGAACTATTTAGATGACATGCTCCTCAACCAGCTCGTCTGCGGGGTCAAAGACCTTCACCTCCAAAAGCGACTACTCGCCAGGAAGGACCTCAACCTCTCCCAGGCCGTCGAGGAAGCCTTGGCTGCAGAACTGGCAACCCAGTCAGCCACCGAAATTCAAGGTCCCGCTCCCAAACAAAGCTGTGCCACCGTTCACTCAGAAGAGGTAGTCAACGAAGATGATCCCAACGATCAAACAGACATCCACCGCCTCGCTCATGCCAAACAACCACAGGCAGGAACCAGGCAAGAAAGCAACAGCGCACCCAAACACATCATCCTGTGCCTATCCTGTGGTGGACCTCACTCGAGAGCTTCGTGCAAATTCAAGGGTGCCATCTGCAACAATTGCCACAAAAAAGGCCACATCGCCAGAGTCTGCCAGGCCGCGCACAACTCAGCACAAAGGGTTCCTTCCTTTTCCCATTCTGGGCCCCAAAGGCAAGTACTAAATTGTCACACTTGCTACCATGCTAACCACACCTGTCACTCTATTAGTAAAATAACACTCTCCATTTTATTAGAAGGTAAACCTTGTCGTATGGAGGTTGACACGGGGTCAGCGCTCTCAATCATCTCTTGGAGCACCCTCAAGAAAATCCAGCCCAGACTATCCAGAAACCAGCTCCAGAAGTGCCAGATCACCTTGAGGGATTATCAGGGAAAGGACATTCCAGTACTCGGCAAAGGCAAGTTCCTTGTTAATTTTAAAGCTTTCAAAGGCCACCTGCCTCTAGTGGTAGTTAACGGCAACCTCCCTAGTCTTTTGGGGCTCGATTGGTTCCCCTACCGCTGCCTAGGGTTAACAGGAGTCCATGCTGTCTCAGCTTCTGACACTGACTCCTTATTCACTGACTACTCAGACGTATTCAGCGATGAGTTAGGGTGTTATAATGGTACCCCATCTCATTTGCAGTTGACTTCAAGCGGTTCCAGTCTGGCTGAAACCTCGTAGAGTCCCATTCGCCATTCGGCCTAAACTGGACGCAGAGCTGGATAAATTATTAAAGCAAGGGGTCATTGAGCCGACAGACTTCGCCAAATGGGAGACGCCAATTGTCACACCCCTTAAAAAGGATGGCAGCCTGAGAATTTGTTCGGATTACAAAACAACAATTAACCGCTTTCTACAAGTTAGCGCTTACCCAGTCCCGGTCATTCAACATTTGTTGCATACCTTTGAGCCTGGCAACATTTTTGCCAAATTGGACATGTCACAAGCGTATCAACAGTTCCCTGTTGACAACCAAACAGCCGAACTGCAAACCATTGTGACCCACAGGGGTGCCTTCCGGTGCAGGCGTCTCCAATTTGGCGTAAGTGTTGCCCCGGGCATCTTCCAATCCCTCATGGAGCGTATACTTCAGGGCCTCCCTGGCATAGTGCCCTACTTTGACGACATATTGGTCTCGGCCAGGGACAGGCCCCAACTCTTCCAGAGAGTCAGAGCAGTGTTAGACAGGTTCAGACAGCATGGCCTCAAATTAAAAAGGGAGAAATGTGCCATTGCCACTAGACAGGTGGACTTTCTGGGCTATAGAATTGACGCCTCAGGCATTCACCCCTAGAATCCAAGGTCAAGGCAATTCATGAGGCACCCACGCCAACCACTAAAGCCGAGCTACAAGCCTTTTGGGATTATTGAACTTTTATGCATCATTCCTACCTCACAAAGCATCAGTAGCAGAGCCTTTACACAGGCTCTTAGATAAAAAATCACCTTGGCACTGGGGACACAAGGAAGACACCGCTCGCGCAGTCAAATCACTGCTCACATCAGACGCGGTCCTTATTCAATTTGACCCACACCTCCCATTGGTACTAGCCGCAGATGCATCCCTTTGGGATTGGAGCCGTATTAAGCCATAGACTACCCAACGGCTCCGAGGCACCAATCGCTTTTTTTCCAGAACGCTCTCAGCAACAGAGCGTAACTATAGTCAAATCGACAAGGAGGCTTTAGCCGCAGTGGCTGCGGTAAAGAAATTTCATGAATTCCTTTTGGCCACAACTTCGAACTAATCACGGATCACAAGCCTCTCCTGGGTCTTCTATCTGGAGACAAGCAGACTCCCCAAGTGTTGTCTCCCAGAATGACGAGGTGGACCTTGTTCCTGGCGGCTTATTCGTACAAGCTCATCCACCGCCCAGGAAAACGTTAAGCCACGCAGACGCCTCAGCCGCTGCCCCTGCCAGCTCCAGCTGAAGACCGCCCCGGTCCATGCCATCTTCGATGTCACCGAAGCTCGACCTTCCTGTCACCGCCCTCGACATCGCCACCAAATCCAAGACGGACAAAACAATCGCCCAGGTACTGGACTGGGTGAGGAGGGGGTGGCCGGGCTCTAACCTCGCAGCCGAATTCACACCTTTTAAGACCCGTCAACAGGAACTATCTAGCTTACAGGGCTGCCTGTTGTGGGGCACCCGGTTGTCATTCCGGCCTCACTTCGCACACCAGTCTTAGAGGCACTACACGAGGGCCACCCGGCATCGTCCGGATGAAGGCGTTGGCTCGGAGTTACGTCTGGTGGCCTGGCTTGGGACGACACATCGTCAAGTGGGTAAGCTCTTGCCAACCCTGTCAGGAATCCAGACCATCCTCCAGTCACCACCCCCACAAAGTGGGAGAGCGCCAACGCGCCTTGGTCAAGGCTACACATTGACTTAGCGGGTCCAATACACGGCAAAACCTTCTTGGTGGTCGAGATTCATACTCTAAATGGATCGATGTGGCCCAACTATCCACAACCACCACGCAAGCGGTTACCAAGGCTCTGACCCGCCTATTCGTAACACACGGGCTACCAGATACCATAGTTTCGGATAATGGCCCCCAGTTTGCCTCAACAGAATTTAGCCGTTTTGCCACCAATCTTGGCATCCGACACATCTTCACGGCCCCCTTTCATCCTGCCAGCAACGGACTGGCTGAGAGAGCCGTTAGATCCACAAAAGAAGCGTTAGCCAGATTCAGCAAAGATGATTGGCATCACAGACTCTCCCGCTTCTTGCTAAGCCAACACTCAACCCCTTGCATGGTCACCAACAAATCCCCAGCTGAACTTCTGATGGGTAGACGCCTAAGAACTGTGTTGGATAGGCTCCACCCTCACTATTGCCCTGACACCCCTCTCGCTTCAATGACGCGGGTCAGAGATTTTGTCTTGCAGGAACATGTTTTTGCAAGGAACTATGCCGGAGACCCACTGTGGATTCCAGGAGTGATAGCAGCCATCACCGGTCCCAGGTCGTACCGAGTCCAGCTGTAAGACGGCCGCATCTGGAGAAGACACCTGGACCAGCTAAGGAAGCGACAAGGTACCTTCGCCAGTGCCGGATCGTGGGCTCAGGTCGACCCCCAGGTGCCTCACCAAACTCTCATCGAAGACCATGCCAGAAGCTCTTCGCCACCACCACCCGGACCTAGGGAGCAGGCAGTAGACCGGGACTGCCCGATGGGTCCTCCACCTGAACCAGCAGACGGGGCCACGACATCGCCGACCAGAAGCACTGCACCGGTACCAGCGCAAACCTCAGAGCGAGGCTGCACCCCATCACCAACCCTACCAGTTTCCTTGAACTCTGAGACACTCGGTAACTCACCGGAGTTACGACGCTCGGGGCGCCAGCACAGACCGCCCGCTTATTTAAATGACTATGCGTGTTCGCATCTGGAGGGAAGGGGTGTTATGTCCCTGGAACTTGCCAAAGTCCCCACCCAGGTCCGTTCATGCTGCGGGGGCGTTTGCTGCCCGTCATTGGCTGGCCTCCCTCGACAGCCGGCTATAAAAGCCAGCTGCAGGGTCCGGCCAGCCGCTGATCGCTGTGAGCCTGCTCCAGGCAGGGCTAACACGTTCAGTCCTTTATTACCTTAATAAAGTATTGTTGCATCCATGCCCTGGTCTAGCCTCTCATTGCTCAATCTACAACACCATTATTTCCCAACTTTTTAAAAAGAAAGAAAATGCTGAAGAATAGAAGGGTGATCATGTTTTCTCTCTCTCTCTTTTCTAAGTTATAGATGGCCATAAGGCACCTACAGGAATGGTTGTGGATGAAAAAGTTCTGGGTGATCTACCAGACTATCAGACTTAATCAAGAGTCACTTGAAAAAGCCATCTAATCATATTTTGATTCCAGGAACTACGTGAATTCACATAATTTCCAAGTTACATGATTAGATTGGAGAACAAACCTAGGAGACAGATGCATTGATAGCATACACAAAGTTATCATGAGAAGCATTGAGGCAATGTTTTAGCTTACCAGATTTTTCTGATATGAGATAATTTCAAAATTGATTCACATTTTACTCAAGATCTTAATTGGATTCAATAATTAAAGTCATTTAATTTGAGGACAATTCCTTTTTATTTAATTCTGAGAGGACACACAGCAAATCAAATAAAATTACCTTTTGTCATCTGGTGATCCTCATTCTGAAAACCTTAACTCACTTTTTTCTGACTCTTGTAGAAGAAAATAGATTTTTAAATTAAGGTGGCAAAATTATAATGTTACTAATAACACAAAATACATGCATAGCCTGTACAGCATCCATACTTATTCATATTTATTTATGATCTATCTCAAGGAATTCAAGATAGTGTACAAGAGAGTTATCTTACATGTTATTCCCAAAAACAATGCTGTCAATGAGAGAATGACTGGCCCAAGTCACTCAGAAAGTTTCTCTGATTGAGGATAGATTAGAATCTGGATCTCCTGACCCCAATACAGCATCTGAAACATTGCTGACATTTAATAATCCAATTCATGGAAAAATCAACACTGAGTAAATAAATCAGCAATGAATTTATATTTGTAGAAGCAGCTAGTTTCACTATTTCAAAGTATGTCCATACAGTTTTCTAGTTTTAACAAGTTATTTTTTTTATGAACCTGATCATTGCAATCATACTGATTCTGCATCTTAGTGTACTTAGTTTTTTTTAAATAAAAATGCAAATGATTTCAAGATCTCCTGACCCCAATAGAGCAATTAGCTTAATTGTTAATGAAAGTTCATCTTTCCGAGACTGCTGAATCATTACAATTTAGAACAAGGAATGGTGTATGGGTAAAAATAGTGCTGGTTGTTATTCAACCACATAAAAGACAGTTCTGCACTTATTCTCTAAGTTTAATCAGGCAAAAAAATAAAGAAGAATTATATTTGTGCATCTCTTGAACACATTCATTAAAATAGATTCATCTGCATCATTTCCTTTAAATTGCAATCATGTTCTGTTTTGTGGCAGTTGTCAATATTTTGCAAAATTATGCTATTTTTCAGTTGTAGTAACATTTAAATAAGAGATAATAGAATACAGATACATTTTGTAGTCACCTGTCCTCTCTAGCAGATTATATGCCTTACAAGACAATACCAAAATGTTCATATTAGTGAAAGATCATCACAGGTGCAGCTTTATTCTAAACTCATGTTTATTCTATGAGCAAGAAAGGCAAGAATAAAATACTGATGACTATATATTGATACAGCTTTATGTATTCTTTTTTATTTCTCTTAATTCCCAGGCATGGGATAGCAAGTTTTTATTTCAGTGGTGGATAATAGTGAACATTCTGAACATTTGTCAATACATTTTATATACCTCCTAATAAGGGAAATGTTTGCATCAGTATATTGGGTCATCTGAATTATAACATTCACAAAGAAGAGGCAGGTGACTTATTCTCCAAAACAGTGGTCGCCAACTGATGGGCCAGGGACCACTGGTAGTCCGTGAGAAAATTTTGGTGGTCCACAGAGAAATGTCCCCCCCAAAGCACTTCTCCCAAAGCAATTAATCCAGGCTGCACGGGAACACAAGGCTGCACCATCCACATGGCCTACCCACCCGCTGGTCCCCACCCTTCAGCCAAGCGCAAATCTTACTTTGAGTAAAACCATGCAAGCTGGAACTGGAAGGTAAGACCAATGGCGGGAGAGGTAAATCTGCCCCAAGGTGGCTTGCTGATGGTGGGAAAGTCGGTCCCATATTCCAGAGCTGCAGTAGTCACAGGACTGGCCCTTTGGTCATCCTGGAGCAGTTCCTCCAGTCCATGGCAGGCTGGTGCACTCGGTGAAGAGAAGCTGCACCAGGATGACCAAAGGGCCAGTCCTGTGATTACTGCAGCTCTGGAATATGGGACCGACTTTCCCACCAATGTCAGCAAGCCACAGTCAGTCAAAATTCATATTAGTGGTCCGTGGGATTTAAAATTATGAATTTGGTAGTCCCTGAGGCCCAAAAGATTGGCAACCCCTGCTCCCACCTGATGGTAAAATGGGAAGCAATGAGTAGAAGCTTGTTAAAGAGACATCTAACCTAGAACTAAAGAGAAATTTCCTGATAGTGACAATGATTGATCAGTGAAACAGCTTGCCTCCTGGACTTGAGGGTGTTCCATCACTGGACATTTTTGAGAAAAAAATGGGGCAACCATTTATCTGCAGTGTATAAAATCTCCTGCCTTGGGCAAGGAGTTGGAGTAGAAGACATCCAAGGTTCATTCCAGCCCTATGATTCTATGTTCTAAAATTCTTTCAACAGAAGGCTAACTCAATGAATCTAGGAAAAGAAGTAAGAATTTAATCTGTCGGTCTCAGTAAAAAGATAACAATCTTAAAAGAATAACTGCACAACAGTAGCAGTAGGAATATGGTCACATTTACAAATTATGGTATCACTTAAGTTTAAATGTTGAATTGGCATCCTCTGATCAATTCTTAAAATATCTATTCTAAGGAATAATCATTAGGTAATCTATTTATCATCTATCAATCTTTTGTGTACACCCTTAAGGCAGTTTTGATTCCTGGAGATTGCCTAGACTAGTCCCTGCAGTTTTCTTGGTACAATTTTTTAGAAGTGGTTTTTCCAGGATTGTGAGTGATAGACTGCTCATTTATATCTGTTCCATGGTTTCAATGTATCTAATAAAATGATGGACTTTAAAATCATTTTATAAGGTATGGTATATTGAAACTATGAAATAGATATAAATGTAGACTGCACCTCAAAATACGGATCTTAACTCAAGTAGCATTTTACAGAAGAGAATTGATAGACAAAGATAAATGATTGATATACCAGAACATACTGGAAAACTAAGGAGAATTCAAAATCAAATCAGAATAATAGAATAACAGAAGGAACCTTGGATATCTTCTAGTCCAACCCCCTGCTCAAGCAGGAAACATATACCAAGGGTCTTCAAACTTGACAGCTTTCAGACTTGTGGACTTCAACTCCCAGAATTCCTCCTCCAGTCATGTTAGCTCAGGGATTCTAGGAGTTGAGGTCCACAACTCTTAAATTTGCCAAGTTTGAAGATCCTTGTCATATACCATTTCAGACAAGTGATGGAGCAACCGCAATTTCCACTGGTTAATTGTTCTCACCGTCAGGAAATTTCTCCTAAGTTCTAGATTGTTTCTCTCCTTGATTAGTCTCCATCCTTTGCTTCTTGTCTTGTCTTCTGGTGCTTTGGAAAATAAGTTTACTCCCTCTTCTTTGTGACAGATGTTCAAATATTGGAACACTGCTATATGTCCTTCCTAATCCTTTTTTTTTTAATCAAAGAGAATAATTTGGGGGACATGGTAACTGTCTTCCAATATTTGAAGGCCTGTTACAGAGAAGAGGGGATTGACATTCTCCAAAGCACCGGAGGCAAGATAAGTGATGGGTATTAAAGAGATCCAATCAGAGCAATTAATCACTGGAATGGTTTGCCTCCTAGAGTGGTAGGGGCTCCATAACAGGTTTTCAAAAATAAACTGGACAAGCATTTGACAGAGATGGTATATGGTTTTCTGCCTTGAGGAGAGGGCTGGACTAGAAGACCTCTGAGATTCCTTCCAACCCTATGATTCTATGATTCTAATTACTTTTTGTCTTTCTGGCTAGGTCTGACTGGTAGCACTGGACACTTCACTTATTGCCAAAGATTTTAAAACATTAACCCAAAAAGTATTGGTTGAAGAAAGATACATTTTCGATGGCACTAAAAAGCTGATTTTTCCAAATATAGCAGACCCTGATATAATGCAAATGGGATAGTCCCAACTGCAGATTCCTTTCATTTTTAAAAAAATTACCATTGAAAAATAAGAGTTAGGATTCAGGTTATAAATAAAGGGAACAGCCTCTTTATTAGTGTTTACAGCTGCTTTTGTAATGGGACTGTTCTGGAACATTTTGGCAGTCTACAAGAGCTGTCAAAAATACTGTATATCATCACACAATTTTAAAGGGTAACAGAGTTGGAAGGGATCTTGAAGGTCCTCTAGTCCAACCCACTGCTTAAGCAGGAGACCCTATACCATTTCAGTTAAATGGCCATCCAATCTCTTTTTAAAAATCTCCACAACTTCTTGAGGCTTCTTCCTGATTAATTGTTTTTTTAATTGTCGGGAAATTTCTCCTTAGTTCTAGTTGGCTCTCTCTTGACTAGTTTCCATCCATTGCTTTTTCCCTGCCTCATATATTAGAAACTGCTATCATATCATTCCTAGTCCTTTTTCCTCACTAGATTACACATACCCAATTCCTGTTCTTAATGTTTTAGTTTCCAGCTTCCTTATCATCTTTGTTGCTCTTCTCTGCACCCTTTCTAGAATCTCATCTTTTTTGTATTGTGGCAACCAAAACTGGATGCAATTAGTATGGTCCTACTAAGGCATTATAAAATGTATTAACACTTCACGTGATCTTGATTCTATTCACCTGTTAAATGCAGTCTAGGACTGCATTGGCTTTTTGGTGGTTGCAGCACAGTGCTGGCTCATATCTAAGAGATTGTCCACTAGAACTCCAAGATCCCACTTGTAGTTACTGCTGTTGAGCTAGGTACCACCTATTCTGTACCTGTGCATTTGGAGTTTTTTGCCTAAGTATAAAACCTTACCTTTTACACCAGTGAATTTTCTCCCATCAAATTACCTGTTGTCAAAGCAGATAGCCACTTGTCACTGTCACTTTGTTGACAGCCTGCCAAAATCAACATATTTAAAGTAGTTATTAAAGACAACTGCTCTAATCTACCAGAGGCAATATCCACACAGTATTTGTTCTGTGCATTTTGAACAGATTGGCATTGCAAACATGGAAGATCCTTGAATTTCTCCATGCTAATTGAATTCATAAGATGCTGTACATGCACAATGTTCATTAACTTTCTGTCCTAATAGGAAAGTGCCAGAGAAAAAATTGGGCCTAAAAAAATAAAATTCAGTTAAGATTGTGCACTTAGGCAAGAAAAACCAAATGTACAGGTTTAGAATAGGTAGAACCTGGCTCAATAGCAGTAACTATTAATTAACCCTAACCACTTAAAAATCATCCAGCAATATGCTGCAGGTGCCAAAAAAAAAAAGTCAATGCAAGCCTAGGCGGCATTAACAGAGATAGAATCAAGACTATGTTATACTGCTTTATAATGTCTTAGTAAGACCACATCTGGAATACTACACCCAGTTTTGGTCACCACAATATAAACTCTAGAAAGAGTACAGAGAACAGCAACAAAGATGATTGGGGGGCTAAAGACTAAAACATATGACGAAGTCACTAAATAACTGTTCAAAGCTTCTATTGTATATATTCGCTGTACACGGCCCTGTTTCCAAATTACAACAGCTGCAGTGCCCCTGTGCTCATTCACCCTTACAACAAACCCCAGAGATGCTGTAACCCCCTGCCTTTCTTCCTGCCCCAAGAGGGCCCCTCAGCATTTGGGCATGCTTCCCATACTTGCTGGAAGCAGCTATTTTCAGCGACCTGACAATTCCTTGCAAAAATAGTGACTGCTTTCAGAGTTTTCTGACCCACCAACTTTTAAAAACCTTACCTTGACTTGAGGCTGAATAGCAGAGGAATATCAGCAAGCGAGGAAAGCAAAATTTTCTACAAGTTTTCTCTTGAACTGGAGAAAAAAAAAATCACCTCTAAAAGTTCAGCCAACCTTGTACAACAAACAGGAGGACACTGGGTCTTTGCAGCTGTTTCAGCTGTCTTTCTGACTGCCTCAGAGGCAATCTATAGTCTAGTCTTTAGGCAGAGGTGGGATTCAAATTTTTTAACAACTGGTTCTGTGGGCATGGCTTAGGTGGTGGGCATGGCTTGGTGGTCATGTGATTGGGTGGACATGGCTTGGTGGTCATGTTATTGGCTGGATGTGGCCAACTCAATATCACTCACATCGAGGCACGCATCTCCTCGCCTGGCCTCTCATGACTGTGGGGATGCTGCAACAGTGTGAAAAATGGTCATAAGTCACTTTTTTCAGTGCCATTGTAACTTTGAATGGTCACTCCACACAAGCAGAGTACCAGCAAAGGAGGGAGGAAAAACTCCAGAGAAGTTCCTGAGACAGGAAGTCTAGTCCTGCCAAGAATGTAATAAGGGTTAACAGAGAGGCAGTTTCTGTAAGCAACACCAGAATGTTTCCTTCCTGCCTTCATTACAGGATTAGGCCAGTAATTTCTTCTAACTGGTTCTCCAAACTGCTTAGAATGTTAACAGCCGGTTTAAGTGAATAGGTGCAAACTGGTAGAGTCTCACCCCTGTCTTTAAGTCTTAGCTGGGCTCTACAGCCAGTTTTAAGGCTTTTAAAAGAGATAGACTTCTCTAAGAAGTTTACAGAGTAGGCATATTGCCCCCCCCCAAAATCTGGGTTCTCATTTTACATGTTGCTTTCACTGAAGTTTCTAGAAACCCAATAAACAAGAGACCTTTTTTCCCAACCAGCCATTTTATTTCCAGTGTCTTTCTCCCAGCTTGGAACCAGACCTGATTTTTCTTCCTACAAAGCATTTCTGTAAAACACATTGCATTTGTGTCTCTTCTTCCTCCAAAATATTTGTTGAGTTTCAAACAAGATATGTGATCATTAATAACTTTCTCAAGTTTCTTATACTTAAATTTGAAGTTTAAATATGTTGGAATGCCTCAATAGAAGAAGGGAAAAAAGGGGTAAAAAGAGAGGGGGTAATTCAAATGCTTTTGGTATGCTTTTACTTTTAAAACAAAACACCTTTCATTACAATATCACATTCCAAGAGGGGGGAGGGATAAGTGATTGCATTGACTGTAAGCCCCAATATATGGATCCAGTTTTGTTTAATAATAGATTGTAGTTAATTTGTTAGATCAAGAGATGAGTTCTAGTCTTGCCCAGGGCATGGAGCTAGTTAGATGACCTTGAGTCAGTCACCTCTTTACTTTGAGGAAGAAAAAATTGTCATGTCACTTCTAAAAAGGGGCGAAGTTGTCAAAATGATTTGAAGGGATTGCTTTCAAGCAAGTATGTAACGTATTATTCTAGTTTTTATATTGTAAGAAATACGTAAAATACTTTTATCGTGTGTGTGTGTGTGTGTGTGTGTGTGTATTTGTTTTCTGAGGTTCTCAGGTATTTGTATGTGGATCTTTGGTTATTCGGTTTTCTCCGTGCATGATTGGCAGTATCTAGGCAAGCGTTGATGAAGTCTCATTCATCATCTTCAGGCTTCTGTCTTGGCCCTGTGCTTCTCAGAGCTCACTCTGAGAAGCACAGAGCCAAAGACAGAAGCCTGAAGATGATGAATGAGACTTCATCAAACGCTGCTCTAGATACTGCCAATCTACGCCGGAGAAAACCCAATAACCAAAGATCGATCGATCGATCTATCTATCTATCTATCTATCTATCTATCTATCTATCTATCTATCTATCTATCTATCTATCTATCTATAATTCAGCTTTGTTCAGGCATTTTCCCACATCATTATAGTTGTGCTTTTAAAGTTGTAGCAACGTTTCGGCAGAATCTCATCTGCCATCATCAGGCTTCTGTATTGTGTTCATTGAACACAAGAAGAAAATTATAACCAGCCACATAAACAAAGAGATCCAACAGACGATCATACCAAGAGAAAAATCTTCCAGATGCCCCAAACTATACGGCCTCCCCAAAATACACAAAAAGGCATACCTCTCAGACCCATAGTCAGCTCCAGAGAAGCACCACTACAAAACCTAGCTAAATACTTAGCAAAACAGCTACAGCCCCATGCTGAAACAGCAGCTTCACGTGTACAAAACTCATACCACTTCTTGGAAATGATCAAAGATCTACATGTGGAGCAAGAAGATTTGCTTGTAAGTTTTGACGTGGTTTCACTATTCACTCAAGTCCTGATAAAAGAGATCCTTGAAATCATCAAAAATAAATACTAACCAGCTAAACACCTCATGGAACTAACAGAACACTGCTTAACCAACACATATTTCATATACAAAGGACAAAGATACAAACAAATTGAAGGAGCCCCTATGGGATCACCACTGTCACCTGTCAATGCAAACCTGTTCATGGAAGAATTCGAATCCAGAACACTGGCCAATGCCATCCTCAAACCCAAACTATGGTTAAGATACATCAATGACACATTCGTGATTTGTCCCCATGGAAAAGAAAACCTAAACAATTTCCTAACACACCTAAACAGCACACACCCCAAAATCAAGTTCACTATGGAAACGGAAACAAACAAACAACTACCATTCCTAGATGTACTAATCTACAAAAAAACAGATGGCACACTAGGACACACCGTATACCAGAAGAAAACACACACCAACCTCAATGCCCAATCCCACCACCACCCAGCACAGATAACTCCGTGGCTAAAACACTAATTACTAGAACCAAACACCTGGCAGACAAGACACACATAAAGACTGAACTATGCAGCCTGACTAAAGTACTGACAGCCAATGGCTTCCACAAAAGCATAATCACCAGCTTGATCCACAAAAACACACTGAGACATAATGGAGACCCAGAAGATGAACAGACCTATGGAACAGCTACATAAGAAGTACTACAGACAAAATCAGTAAGATACTACATAGACATCACATCAAGACTGCCTTCAAAACAGACAGAAAAATAGCAGCCATCCTTAGAAACCCCAAAGATAAAACTGACCTGGAAAACCAAGGCATATACAAAGTCCTCTGTGCATCATGCCCGGGCACATACATTGGACAGACCAATAGAAGAATAAGTACCCACCTGGATGAACACAAAAATGCAGACAAAAAGCTGGAACACACTTCCTCACTAGTCCAACACATGGAAGCCACAGGTCATAGCATCAACTTCAATGGCACCAAAACCCTAGCCACTATAGAAAACCCCAGCCACAGAATCATCAGAGAAGCCATAGAGATTGAAAAAAGACCAGAAAGCATGAATAGAAGAGATGATCCCACCAGACTGTCAATTATTTAGAAGCCTGCACTCACAAACAAAAAAATCTCCACACCGCTAGCCAGACAAGCACCTGGGCACAAACAGATCCCTCCTGATATCTCCAGCTCAAACACATCCCAACCAGGCACCCAGATGAAACCTAGCTTCCTAACAAATGATAGTCGTCCATTTACCTGCACTAAAGGCCTCCAATAAAGGAATACAATGTTGCCAGCCAATCAAGATACAAAAAAAGCCACAAAACAGACAAAAGATATTAGAAACACCAATCAAGCAGAACACAGAAAACTCCAAGACCAATAAACACAGACCAAGACTCCCACCAATCAGGATGAAGAAAAAACCATTCTAGCACAGCAATAGGCTACCCCAAATTTAAATCTGAAACCACTATAAAAGTCTGACTCACAGATGAACACAACACAGAAGCCTGATGTACACATATACCTATACCTATACCTATACCTATACCTATACCTATATACCTATATACCTATATACCTATATACCTATATACCTATATACATACATACATACATACATACATACATATATATATATATATATATATATATATATATATATATATATATATATATATATGGATCTTTGGTTGTTCGGGTTTTCTCCGCGTAAGATTCGATATCTAGGCAACGTTTCGATGAAGTCTCATTCATCATCTTCAGGCTTCTGTCTCGGCTCTGTGCTTCTCAGAGTAATGTGAGATTGCAGCTGCTTCCTCCTTTTAACTGCCAGTGGGGTGGGACTTGATTGGGTGGGGGCTTGGCTGTGTTCTGATTGGGTAGGGGTATTCTCATTGGTAGGGGTTTGGCTGTGTTCTGATTGGTTGGGGGTTAGCCATGTTCTGATTGGTTGGAGGCGTGTTCTGTTCAGGTGGGGCTTGGTTGTGCTCAGGTTAGTCTTAGTTGCTGGGGGATTTGAGTGAGTTGTGATCTTGCTGTTTGGCTTCTAGCACGTGGTCCTGCTGCATCTTCAGGACCACGTACTAGAAGCCAAACAGCAAGATCACAACTCACCAGCTCAAATCCCCAGCAACTAAGACTAACCTGAGCACAACCAAGCCCCCACCTGAACAGAACACGCTCCAACCAATCAGAACATGGCTAACCCCCAACCAATCAGAACACAGCCAAACCCCCTACCAATGAGAACACACCCCCACCCAATCAGAACACAGCCAAGCCCCCACCCAATCAAGTCCCACCCCACTGGCAGTTAAAAGGAGGAAGCAGCTGCAATCTCACATTACTCTGAGAAGCACAGAGCCGGAGACAGAAGCCTGAAGATGATGAATGAGACTTCATCGAAACGCTGCCTAGATACTTCGAATCTTACGCGGGAGAAAACCCGAACAACCAAAGATCTAGCAGGACCACGTACTAGAAGCCAAACAGCAAGATCACAACTCACCAGCTCAAATCCCCCAGCAACTAAGACTAACCTGAGCACAACCAAGCCCCACCTGAACAGAACACGCCTCCAACCAATCAGAACATGGCTAACCCCCAACCAATCAGAACACAGCCAAACCCCCTACCAATGAGAACACACCCCACCCAATCAGAACACAGCCAAGCCCCCACCCAATCAAGTCCCACCCCCACTGGCAGTTAAAAGGAGGAAGCAGCTGCAATCTCACATTACTCTGAGAAGCACAGAGCCGGAGACAGAAGCCTGAAGATGATGAATGAGACTTCATCGAAACGTTGCCTAGATACTTGAATCTTATGCGGGAGAAAACCGAACAACCAAAGATCCACATACAAATACCACTGAGAACCTCAGAAAATATATATATATATATATATATATATATATATATATATATATATATATATATATATATATATATATATATATATATATATATATTTGTTTTCTGAGGTTCTCATGGTATTTGTATGTGGATCTTTGTTGTTCGGTTTTCTCCAGCGTAAGATTCAAAGTGTCTAGGCTTAAATTTATAACGTTTCGATGAAGTCTCATTCATCATCATCAGGCCTCTGTCTTTGGCTCTTGCTTTCAGAGTGATGTGAGGTTGCAGCTGCTTTTTTCTTTCTAACTGTCAGTGGGGGTGGGATTTGAATGGGTGGGGCTTGGCTGTGTTCTGATTGGGTGGGTGTCTTCTCATTGGTGGGGGCCTGGCTGTGTTTTGATTGGTTGGGGGTTGGCCGTGTTCTGATTGGCTGATTTCTTGCTGCCCGGCCGAGTTCGAGGTCGCGCTGCATCTCCATAGTTGGTGTCGGCTTGCTTCATGTATGGCTCGGAGGGGTTTGGAGTGGGCAGTGGTGAGGTTGCAGGTATTCGTCTGTTCATGAGGGCGGGTTTCCAAATGGCTGGGAGGCGGGAGGTGTCATCTCGTTTGTTCATGCTGTGTGGGCGTTTTTCTATTTCTATGGCTTCTCTGATTATTCTGCTGTTGAAGTGTTCGGTTTTGGCAATAGTTCTGGTATTTTTAAAGTTAATTTTATGTCCTGTGGCTTTGAGGTGTTGGACCAGGGAAGAGGTCGTTTCTTCTTTTTTGATTGAGTTCTTATGTTCTTCAATGCGTGCACTAATTCTTCTGTTAGTCTGTCCAATGTATGTGGCAGGGCAGGCAGTGCAGGGGATTTCGTATACTCCTTGGTTTTCTAATTCGACTCTGTCTTTGGGGTTTCTTAGGATGGTGGATATTTTTCTAATATGTTGGGAAAGCTGCACAAAATAATCTTTTCTGCCTATGAAGTTAGAGGCAATGAGGTAATAAGTGGTAATAAGAGGTGAGGAAGTGATTTGCGCAAAAATTTGGTGATAGGAGAAAGCTCAGAGTGAGGTGATATATATAGCCATAAATATCAAAATATAAAAAACAGTCACATTCATAATAATGCTTTTCTTTTTAATGTATTAGTTATATTTAATCCCTATTTGATTACAATGTGTTGATATATTAATTAAAAAAATAGATAAATGTGGTTTTTAAACTTAATATTTATTTGAGTTTGACACCATTGCTCTAGAGAATCAAGCAAGCCCTAAGATCTCATTTAGTGGAAACATTCTAGAGGCACTAAACAAGTATTCACAAAGTTAACAAATTTAAATAAATAAGCATTTTTACAGAAAAAATACATTCTAGTACATTTGATTATATAACAGTAGAAATCTTAAATCAGTATCTGTCACATAATGTGTATAATGCAAGGCACAATTACTTCAAGAAGATTACACAGCAACATTAACTTGCAATAATATTGTAATTCAATTAGAATCAGGGTGCTAGACTTGAGTTTATTTATGTATTAAATTTATGTTTATATGCCACTTATATATGCCACGACTGAGAGAGCTATTAATATTTGTATCATTTTACGCCAATTGTCATTCACATTTGTTGGATGAAAAGGTTCTTCATCAAATAAATGGTCTTCAAATAATTTCAGTTCATTAAAAGCCTATTTGTTTAAATAACTGAAGTTAAAAAGTGGTAGCAATAAAACCCAGGTTTTTTTCCTCAGAAAACCTTTTTTCTTCATCAAAAAGAAAAAAGGAATGCTAGAAAGGAAAAACCTGAAAATGAAAATATTAAAAGGCTGACATGAAAATTGCAATATCAGAGGTAAGGTGAATGTTATCAAAAAAGAAGTTATAGCACTGTCTACCATCCCTCCAAATGTCATATTTTAATTTGCTGAAATGCAACAAGTGACAACAGAGTCTTCTAGCTGAGCAAACTTTTATCCGATAGTTCTGATCTTTATGATTTGGTATCATCTGCCACAAGGCATCATCACTGGCCTAAAAAGACAGATTATTACAGGCAATATTCTGCCAATAACCATGACCTAGAAAATGTTGGGGCCAAACAGGAGAAGATTATAACTGTCAGGGCTTACAGTAGGTTTGTACATATTGGAACAATGATAAGGTTTTTGGAATTCGGTCGCTGAACACTAATAGCCATTATTGGTAATCCTCCCTTAACAACAATAATTGGAACCAGAATTTGTTACTAAGCAGCATTGTAATAAAGCTTGATATCACATAACTGTACTATTTAGCAATAGCGTTTCTGGTGTTCTGGTTGTTATGAAAATAACTACAGATTGTTAAGCCAGGATGTCACATGTCACTATTTGCAACTTCCTGCCAGTTTCTCGATGAACTTTGATTGTCAGAAGCAGGCAAATAAGATTGCAAATAGCAATCACATGAGCATAAGAAACTGTGACAGGCATAAAAATAAGAATCACTCATAACTACCATTCAGTGCATGCTATCACAAATTCAAGTGTTTACTGAACAAGTGGCCATTAAATGAAGATTATTAGTATTACACTTTTATCTATAAACCCACTCAATCTAATTATAGCACTGTATGTTCCTGATAATATCAGACAAGTATCAGACATGATAGAATTCATATTATCCTTTACATTTGGTGTTGAATCCAACCTTTGTCTTTTAGTCAGTACTCTGTTTTTGTGTTTTCAGAAGCTCACTTGCCATTGTTGTGATGTTCTTCCAGGCAAATTGGATATGAGAAGATTCCACTGTGCGGGCACAAATTGCAAAACGCAGCACAAATTTTCCTCTCAGATGACATGGAACAAGATGAATTTTCCTAGCATCATTTATGTTTTTAAGAAGCACTTCATTAAGTTCATTGCTGCCCTAGAATAATGATAAAATATGAAATAATAGTTATTCATGTTAATACATGCCATTCTTGAAGTTGTATCAGATAAACTTTTGAGCTCTTGTGGACCCGTTACAATTTATAAGACAAGGATAACATTGTTCATAATTATGTTGACTGCTTTTCACACAATATATATTGAGGTACTCAAAATACTATTAGGTTCAGCTCATTTCAGCCAATGAGGCCTAAAGAAAAGGATATAGACTTGTAAGCATCTAGCTTTCTACATGGTTTCTTGACCCTTGACCATTTGGGTTCATTTGAGCGAACCAATGGAACAACTGGTTGATCCAGAGAGAGGTGAAAGCATTTTTGCACTTTGGAATGGGGACCTTTAAATTTACCTACTTCTGGAAAAAAAAATCCAGAATCCAGATTTTTTTCTGATTATTACCCAGGCACAGATACCCATTCTTTGGATAAAAGATAATATCTGTAAAGTACTAACTATTCTTTTCTTTTTTTTTTCAATTTGACTTGCCTGATTTTGGAACAGAACTAGCCATGGTCATCTTGACATCTTGAAAAAAGGAGACTGAGGGAATGTAATTCTTTTGATCCCATTTGATCAATAACATTTCCTAGATTATATTCTATGAGGTTGTGGTTGGGGCAACATGTTACAATGGTTTATTCCTAGTTGAGGGGATAATGGATTACTCCTAGTTGAAGGGACAATCTTACAAATATTATCCTGTGGGGTACTCCAGGGCACTGTTCTATCACCAGTACTATTTATCATCCCCGATATGTTTCTAAGTTCTATTTTCCAATATAAATATGACACTCAGCTCTACTTTTCTAAAGAATTGGATCAGGAGAAATTGAGCACATCCTAAATGCAGGATGTGTTTAAATGGAGTAATGGAGTGAATGAAAGAAAATACACAAAAGCAGAATCCCAGTAAGATGGAAACTTTCTGAATGAACAGCTTCAGAGTTCAATATTAAAAGATTTACCTCTTCTACACAGAAGAGGTAATAATCACTCAGAAAGAACATGGACATCATTTGACATGATCCTAAACTGATTGTTATCAATGGAGTTCAAGACCAGAAATACCAACTGCTAGACTCTGCCTCTTTACAATCCTACTTTTTAATGAATAGGTTTTTCTAAGTGTTATTTTATGCTGATTTAATTTCATTGATGTTTTGATTGCAAACTATTTGATGATCCTTTAATATAAAATGTATAAGCACATCAAATAAATTGTTGAAAGTTTAAATTCAAGAGCACTGACTCTTTAGCATCATATAATTAATGGACACAAGGGGGCATCATGAGAGGCAGTTAAGGATTTAAAGTCTATGGTGCCAATGAGTGATAATCCCTGCTTATCTGGGTGTAGGCTGCTGGAGATGATGTCATGTGATCTTTTTATACCTTCTTAGGTGTTTTATTCTCTTTTGAATGGTATGTAAATGTGGTTTAAGTGTCTGATGATAGCAGATTTCTCTGAAAGCCAAGTTTCCAGGAAATCTGTAGATTTTTTTTTTTTTTTATTCAGCTTGGTCTAGGATGTTCACAGTTACCCAATTGAAACTATGGTTGAATTTGTCCTCAGGAAATATTCTCAAATTACATCCATATATCTGGCTAACTTATATATTTTAACTGCTATAAATAGTTTGCGTGGTTTACTCCTGTAAATAATTTGGTACACTCCAAATTCATGCCACAATTTCAGTCTATTCATTTTAAAAGAGCGTATGATGTTTTATATATATATATTTCCTTAAGTTTTCACGGGTACTTACATGTATGGCATTCAGCTTTGTTCGGGTATTTTCCCATGTCATTATAGTTGTGCTTTTAAAGTTGTAGCAACGTTTCGGCAGAATCTCATCTGCCATCATCAGGCTTCTGTATATGAAGCTGTATATTTGTTAGGAAGCTAGGAAGCCTCCAGTACAGGAACACAATGTTGCCAGCCAATCAAGACAAAAAAACCCACAAAACAGACAGAAGATATTAGAACACCAATCAAGCAGAACACAGAAAACTCCAAGACCAATAAACACAGACCAAGACTCCCAACCAATCAGGATGAAGAAAAAACCATTCTGGCACAGCAGTAGGCTAGCTCCAAATTTAAAACTGAAACGGCTGTGAAAGTCTGACTCACAGACGAACATAATACAGAAGCCTAATGATGGCAGATGAGATTCTGCCAAAACGTTGCTACAACTTTAAAAGCACAACTACAATGACATGGGAAAATACCCGAACAAAGCTGAATACCACACATACATACATACATACATACATACATACATACATACATACATATTTGTAGATTTTCATGGGTACAGATATGTCGGTCTTGGCGTGTTTGGATCCTTTCCCGTGTAAGATTGAGAGTATCTTGGTGATGTTTCAATGAGGTCCCACTTGCCATCTTCAGGCTGGTGCTTTCAGCTTCGTGCTTGTGCACAAGGCTGGGACCTCATCGAAATGTCGCCAAGATACCCTCAATCTTACATGGGAAAAGACCCAAACATGCAAAGACCTGCGTGTATGTATGTATGTATGTATGTATGCATGTATGTGTGTGTGTGTATGTATATGTATATATGTGTATGTATGTATGTATGTATGTATGTATGTATGTATATATATTCTTAAGTTTTCGTGGGTACTTACATGTATGGTATTCAGCTTTGTTTGGGTATTTTCCCATGTCATTGTAGTTGTGCTTTTAAAGTTGTAGCAGCGTTTGGCGAGAATCTCATCTGCCATCATCAAGCTTCTGTGTTGTGTTTGTCTGTGAGTCAGACTTTTACATTGTTTCAGTTTTCAATTTGGGGCTAGCCTATTGCTGTGCCAGAATGGTTTTTCCTTCATCCTGATTGGTTGGGAGCCTTGGTCTATGTTTATTGGTCTTGGAGTTTGCTGTGTTCTGCTTGATTGGTGTTCTAATATCTTCTGTCTGTTTTGTAGGTTTTTTGTCTTGATTGGCTGTCAACATTGTGTTCCTGTACCGGAGGCTTCCTAGCTTCCTAACAAATGATAGCCATCCATTTACTCAGAGCCAAGCTGCACTAAAAGCCTCCAACACAGGAACACAATGTTGCCAGCCAATCTAGACAAAAAAACCCACAAAACAGACAGAAGATATTAGAAACACCAATCAAGCAGAACACAGCAAACTCCAAGACCAATAAACACAGACCAAGACTCCCAACCAATCAGGATGAAGAAAAAACCATTCTGGCACAGCAGTAGGCTAGCCCCAAATTTAAAACTGAAACAACTGTAAAAGTCTGACTCACAGACGAACACAATACAGAAGCCTGATGATGGCAGATGAGATTCTGCCAAAACGTTGCTACAAAAACCACAAACTATAATGACATGGGAAAATACCCGAACAAAGCTGAATACCACACACACGTACACACACACACACACACACACACACTAGCAGACCTTGAATTTTGCAGGGAAACTTGCTTCTTTCAAGCACACATAAGTATAGTTTTATTCAATAATTACAAATTTAAATCTCTACTACTAAATAAGAAAGACTCTGTGGTATAATGCTGAATAAACTAAGATATAAGAAGAGATCCAACAGGCAAGGCACTGTTTTATGTCATCCCATTTCATAGGATTGCTCCTGGTGAAAAACTGGTGGAAAGAATAGTATATAAGCCATACTTGGTTCTTAGTAGAAATGTGAAAGGTAAGTCTAAATTATAACATCAGCAATGAAAACCACTGCAACATGCTTACTTTTATATTCTACAAATAGTAATATATATTAAATTTTAGCTTCAATTGTCTTTGATTTTTTTTTCAATTGCAGTCTCATTGCTCAATGAATTACATATTTACTCAATTTTATATAGATGTTATTGTCAATGTGTGAAATTAGGCATTTTATAGAATGCCTAGAAAATTTATAGAATGCCAAAAATTGGACATCAAAGTAAGAAATGCTTAATATCTCACACATTTCTAGGCAATGTCAAAAGGCAAAATATAAAATAGTCCTGCCATTCTAGCATTCTTTGTTACAACAAATAGGTAAATGCTAGTCTTTTTCTCTTGGTTTGTTTTTTTTTCAGTAAAAAGTCCTGTATTTTATTTAGCATTTCTTTTTTCATTTTTATATATGTCTTTTCAATAAAGGATTATGGTATTAATACAGTTCCATTGAGGGCTAGCCACTAAGTACTATTGGCTAGTCAACTGTAAATTTCTCTAGTAGAGTTACTATCTATTCCACATTCTTCTATCTAATTGTTTTATTTCACCTTTACCATCAAAATATTTTTATAGAGTTTTTAATTTTTTTATTTTACAACATGTCATCATGCATATGTATATTGTCTTGAATTTTATAGAAAACTGCATAAAAGAAGGACATCTAGCAAGCCGGTGGGGTGGGGAGCTGCTTTGCTTGATAATGAGGGCAGTCGAAAGGTTAATTTCCTTAATTTTCTTTGCTTTTTATAAACTGTATTCACCTGTTTAATCATATAAAATCTTATTGTGTCACTACTCAAGCGATAAGCTAATGATCTCACACTATTATCTCTCAAAATGTAAAAAAAAATGTGGTTAAGGGTCACTGTGGGATATTTTTTTGATCTTCCTTGTCAAAATTGGTATTAAGAGAGCTGATGATATTTTTAAGAATACTGGAAACATTCTATAAAAACTATCATAATCAGTGCTGAAAATATAGAAAAGCCTCACTAATGACTGATAACAATTTCACTCATCTAAAGAAGATGCTGCAGTTTTTCATAGTTAAGAGTTGGCATCAGCCATCTGGAAAAGCTCTGATCACCAAGCATATTTAAGGTATTTCAAGAAAAAGCAAAGGAGTGTCATAAAGGCTAATACATTTGCCTTTGAAGTAAAATAAGCTTTTAGAAATGTAAGATAAGAAGCATTCTACAGTGATCTGAGAAAGCCAAATATTCAATTAGTGATTAAATATAAATACTGATTAATTAAATTGTATGTTACATTTATCCTATAAATCAAAATATAAGTCTGACAATCGAAGTATCTGCTTTATTTTTAGCTGTCAGTAAGAAACTCTGATTTCCTATAAATTATTGTATAAGCAAAGTGTTAAAACAAAATAAGGGTTGTAGGAACTGAAAAATTCTCCACATTTACCTTTAATCGGAAGCATACCAATCCCAGTATGACATCAGCACAAATTTCAAATCGATCATCTTGTAGCACCAAGTCCTTAAATTCATGTGCTATCCTAACATGCTAAAGCAATAAAGAAAAGTTATGTCTCTTATGGAATTAGTGTTCATCCAAAAAATAAACAAGAATTGCAGAATTGGAAAGAACATCCTTCCCATCTACTCTTTTATCTGCCATGCACCAAAGGTTTTACATATGTGTGTGTGTGTGTGTGTGTGTGTGTGTATGTATGTATGTATGTATGTTCTCAATCAACCTGTCAGTTCTGCCTGGTTCAGTTTGGTGCCTCATAGCCATCCTGCAATCAAAGGCTAGAAAAGGGTGGGGGAGATGTAAGGGCAATAAAACTGTGTGTATATGTAATGAAAAATAGGGAGGAGGAATGACAGCATCCCAAGGCCAGGTACCCTGAGAAAATATGCAGATTCCTCCAAATATCTTGATGTTCTCAAAGCATTTTGATGAGCTCCGATTGCCTGGAAACAGACTGCTCACAGGAGAGGGATGGGCAAACCTTTCCATATCTTTTGAGTGCAGGAAAACTCAGAGCTTGACTTTACTGCAGCCAACACCTTTAGTCAAAGAAGCCTTTACTTTAATCAAATGTAGTTGAGGATCTTTCTTTCCTAAGGGATCAGATTGGGCAGGTATGACATTAGGTTAGCTCTGCAGTTGTGGTCAACCCCTGGTCCATGGGGACCATGAAAACAATGTCAGCTCAAGGAAGCAACCAGAAAGAGATCGGAGCCTGGGGAGGGGCATCCTCAAAAGCCCCTCCTGAAGGGCTGGATTTGAGTGGCTCTGATGGCCCCTCAAGATTTAAAAAAATGGAAGAGTGGGAAGAGAAACCCATGGGAGTGACATTCACCCATGGGCAGGGGCCAGTAGCCTCCAGCAAGATATGCAAGTGGAGCTGGAGGAATTGGAGGAAGAATTGAGTACAGGCTAACTCAAGAGTGAGGACTGGATGCTGGAGCAAGCAATAAAGTTCCTGAATGGACTTTTGGAAACCTCATGGTATACAGACCCTAATCCAGGTGACACATCCCACTAACCAGCCAACTCCAGCCACGGTGAGTGATGGAGCAACCACCTCTGCTGCCACGACAGCTGCAGCAGCAAGCCTCCCAGCAGCAGCATATACCCCAACACTTGGTCCGCAGCCCAGCCTTCACCAGCTACAGGGCAGCACCAGCATAGCAGAAAGGATGCAAGATAGCAGCCCTGGGAGTAAAATTCAATGGAGACCCCCAAGAATTGGGGCTTCTTCCTGAAGCCAGTTTGGACATAACATGTAAGATATAGAATCAGAAATAACCACCAAAGATGTTAAGGTGCAGTGCATGACCTTGGCATTGGAGGGGATCACAGCAGAATGGATAGTCACCTTCCACACCTTCCACAATGGTGACCCCCCAGTACTGAGAAACTTTGACCACTTCATGACAGAAATTTGTAAGTTCTTTGAAGACCCCATACCCAATCATACAGCCAGAGACATACAAAATTTCTTAGTTAGCAAACAGTTCATTGGGGTTTATCTGGGTATCGGTCATGGAATTTTTACACAGTTTGGAGGTCTTAATATTTTGGGACCCATTCAGTTTCTCAGGGGATGAAAGTCTTTCTCAGCTATCAAATACTGGGTTTTTCCCTGGTGTATATGAGAGACCAAAATGTCTGTGACTCCAAAGTGCTATTCTCCCTCAATTGTAATGTGGTCTGAGGATGATTGCAATTCAGGGTGCAGCGATTTCAGGTTTCAATGAAATACAATGTTTTTGACAGTTCCAGTTCTCACTGGGTTAAAAATCCTTTTAATGGGGAAAGGTCCAACATATTAAGGCCTCCAAATAGCTTTAAATTTCCATGACTGATGCCCAGATAAACCCATTAAACTGTTTGCTAATTAAGAAACTTTATGTTTCTCTCCCTCCCCTCTTCTATTTTTCCTTTGCAGGACTAACATCTCTGTCAAGGGGGAGAGAATGTCAGGTCTGCCTGGTTTGGCAGAGGCCCAGATCCTGTTTGTGCCAGTGTTCGAAGACCAGGCACCCCTGAGAAAGTTTTCAGTTTACCTTACCTTATCTTATCTTATTTTACCTTACCTTATCTTACCTTAGCCTCATGTCACACTTGCTGCTTCCTGCCTGACCACTAAGAAAACAAGCAGTAAAATAGTAAAGCTTTACCTGTCTCATTGTGTTTTCCAAAATGGTGACTCTTGAATTAGTTTGTTTATGTTCTGCCAGGATCGTTGATAAGGTAATTTGACTGGGTTATGTTCATATGTAATTCTTAGGGCTGGTCTACCTTGCTGAAACTTGAAGATGACTCACTATTTATTAGGAACCTGTATCTGAAACAAAGCTTCTGTTGCTTTGCTACTCTGTGGAGTAGCAAGCTGAAACTGACCCAAATTATCCAGTTTGAAAATAGTATTTTCTTACTTTTCTCACATACTTTTTCAACTACTTTGGAGGCAACACTGTTTGTAAGTTAAACTATTTTTTCTCTCCACACTAATAAGTAATAAATCTGTCAATCAATAATGATTAGTTGATATTTTTTATATAAATGGCTACATTCAAATTATCCTGTCTGGCAATTCTATCCAACACTTAATTGGCTGCTGAAACCAATAGACTATAAATTCTTTTTAGATAACTGCCTGTTGAGAGACTTGGAGAGAGGAAGCAAAAGACCAGACACTTAGAGTACTATTGGAGGAAGTTCAGTGGTGAATCTGGCCAAAGATTGCATAAGAGCCTAGTTGGGGTGTGCATTGGGGGTAATACAGTGGCAAAATACCAGTACGTTTCCATCTCACTACATCAATAAACAAGGTGATTCCCTTATGTATCCATAAGTTATGTGTAGAAGCCCAGGCATAGGAGATCTGTGCTGTAAGGAAACGTTCCTCATTACTGTTCTTCTGTCATTATACACTCTGGTCTGGTAGCTAACATAGAGGCACTAGGAATGGGGGGAACCTGAATTTTATTCCTGCTTTACACCAGTTTGAATTTTAGACCAGTCACTCTTTCTGAACCTAAAAAAAAGGCAGCACTCCTAAAATGCTGCTGAAAAAAATCAACTGAGCCAGCCTTCAATTGATTCAGAGATCAGATCTAAATGGATGCCTCCCTTGGCATGGTATGTGAGTTTATTTATTTATTATTTATTTATTTATTTTGCTTTGTCAATCTCTTACAAGATAATAGGTATAAGTATATACATAGTTATGAATACATGAAATGGGTACATATAAGAAAAATAAAAGAAACAATAGGACAGGGACGGTAGGCACGTTGGTTTATGCACACCCCCTACAGACCTCTTAGAAAAGGGGTGAGGTCAATAGTAGACAGTCTAAGGTTAAAGTTTTGGGGGTTTGGGGAAGAAACCACAGAGTCAGGTAGAGTATTCCAGACATTGACCACTCTGTTGCTGAAGTCGCATTTCCTGCAATCAAGTTTGGTGCCATTAACCTTGAATTTGTATCGATTGTGTGCTCTTGTGTTGTTATGGTTGAAGCTGAAGTATTCATTGACAGGTAGGACATTGCAATGTATGATTTTATATACTATCCTTAGATCAGACCGAAGGCGGTGTAGTTCTAGGTTTTCTAGGTCTAGAATTTCAAGTCTGGTGGCATAGGTATTCTACAACGAGTAGAGGAGTGGAGAATTCTTCTTGTGAAATATTTCTGGACTTTCTCAACTGTGTTAATATCAGATACGTAATGTGGGTTCCAGACTGATGAGCTGTATTCAAGTATTGGTCTAGCAAATGTTTTGTATGCTCTAGTTAGTAGTGTGATATTACCAGAGAAAAAGCTAAGATTAGGTTAACAACTCTTAATGCCTTTTTGGCTATGTAGTTACAGTGGGCTCTAGCACTTAGATCATTAGAGATGAGTATTCCAAGGTCCTTTACAGAGCTTGGATCATCAACAAGATCTTGACTATTCAGCTTATATTTTATTTTCTGATTTTTTTTTGCCAATATGTAAGACGGAGCATTTATTTGTTGAGATTTGAAGTTGCCATTTGATTGACCATTCTGATACATAGTCAAGATCTTTTTGAAGGGTAGCAGTATTGTCTGTGGTATTGAACAGCTTTACATCATCAGCGAAGAGAATGCAGTTGCTCTTAATGTATTAATGAGTTAAAACTTGCTTTCTGACATCTCCTATTCCTCAAATGTTAAACACTTATTTCTTTTGATGTTATTCAAAGGACACAGTGAGCCTTCACTAACCATCATAAATAAAATCACCCACTCTCCCATTGTCTTCCATAGAATATTCTGATTAGCATCTTTCCCCCATCAGTAATCTAAGCTGAACAGACTAAAAGGATCCAGAAAGCATCACACATCTTCCACAACAAGAGAAGCAGCCTTCCCATATTAGGTATAAGCCTTCCCGTGTCAGAAAAGACATATACCAAACTAGCAAAAGTTACCCTTCACTGTTTTTTGACTGATGCCTAGTAACCCAGTCTTCTATTCCTTATGGTGGAATTACTAGGCAAAGCAGTTTTTCTGGAGGGACGTTAGACCAATTAGCTGATTTGGTTCAGAGTGGAATAATGAGCTCTAGGAAAAAGAGCTGATGTGGTTCCAGTCTTCAAAGAGAGAGAGAGAGAGAGAGAGGGAGAGAGAGAGAGGGAGTGGTGGTGGGGATCCAGGAAACTGCAGACCAATCATCCTGACATCAATATCTGGAACAATTCTGGAAATGATAATCTATCAGGGATTTTTTTTAGCACTTAGCAATTAACAAAGTGATAGGTGGAAGCCAGCATGGGTTTATCAAAAATAGATCATGCTAATTAAATTTTATTGTATTGTATCCACTACTTCTACATGGAAGGAAGTATGCAGTGGGGTATTTCAAGGCTCTGTCTTAAGCCCAGTATTATCTGTGTTGTCAGGGTCACCTGAGTAGTGCAAATGGGTGTGGAACTGTTGGAACTGTTGAAAGGACTGTGTTGTAGACTGGAGATAAATGATGTCATATTCCCTCCACCTCCATTGAAAAAGGGCTGTTCAATTTTGACACAGATGGCCTCTTTGACCCCTCTTTCAAACCATGTAATTGCTTTATTTGAATTTTTAAAATCTAGTATAATCAATTATAATGAGCAGTATTTAATAGAGTCAGAGGAGGGCGCCAAATCCTTTAAGATTTAGACCGCAACACAGGATAAGAACTGAAGATCTATAATACTATACAGATATAGGAAGATTCAAAGTCATATATAGCATATAGAAAGGTCATATAGAAATAAATGCCTGCACATAACTGCTATTTAAAACAACCAGTGTTTTATAATTATGAATAAACTATATAAATATTGGGTGGATATGAACTTTAGGAGGGTTAAGAATGTCTGCAAAATATGATACTGAAAGTATATTTGCATACCACTGCACTGAGAAAGAAAAAGAAGGGGCAGCTTAGGAAACCTGTAAAATGCCCAGGAACTTTTTAACTAACCAAAAAGATTAAAATGACAACTGTAGAAAATGGAACAAGAATGAAGTTTGCCAAAAGTAGGTTACATCTGCATGAAAAATATTTAAAAGACCAAAAAGAGTTGTAGATTAGCATTCTAATAACAAAAGAAAAAATAAGGAGTGGAAATGATGCAAGAAGAAGAAGACAGGGAAAGAACAGAGTGTTTCAGTTCTAATTTTTCTTCATCTTTTCTCCAAAAGGGAATTGTTAAAACAGTTCAGAACAATTGACAAAAGGAAGGAGTAGCAAATCAAGGTAACTTTTAAATTCATTTAACTTTACAAAACAAGACTTTAAATGTCCCTTCCTAGTTTTTCAAAAAATCATGGTGTGATGAGTTGGTATGGTGTCAGTGAGTTACAGAAGGGCATATTTACTTTTCCTACCTTAAAACAATGAAGCCCAACATTTTATATATTGTATATTTGGGGCTATTATATCTAGGTACTAAAGTATTACATAGAACAGGAAGATTTATTTCTGTGGCTGAGATTTGGTGGCTGTATCATAGCTCGACTTGTTACAGAATACAAACATGTTTCATTAAAAGTGTAAGCAATAGTTATATAATTCTTATGGGAATAAACAATACTTCAACCATGCTGTTCTGTTTTTGGCGTATAAATCATCAATCAATGAGGCAGAAGGAAACCAGAAGAAACAGCAAACAGATCTGACAAGGAGAAACTGACTCCACTTCTCCCAATTCTCAGCTGCTGCCTTGACTGCCCAGTCTGCATGAATCCTGTCTCTAGGAGTTGGAAAACTACTGGACAAAGAGTTTTGGATGGTAACTGCATGGTGATTCCTTGGAGCAATCTGGCTACATGAACTGTGGTGGCATAGTGGCTAGAATGCAGTATTACAGATTAATTCTACTAAATTCCAGCAATTCGATCCTGATCAACTCAAGGTTGATTCAGCCTTCCACCCTTCCAAGGTCCATAAAATGAAGACCCAGATTGTTGGGGTCAATATGCTGATTCTAAAGCATTCAGAGAGGGCTGTAAAGCACTATGAAGCGGTATATGTCTAAATGCTATTGCTATTGCTACATGCAAGTACATCATACTCCTTTCATAGTCCCTTTCTCTATTCCAAACTGGCACATACTAACATGACTTCCAGCATTTAAAATTTCACCTGACTATAGTATATTCCTGGAATAACTTCCATGGTAGTTCTTCTAGCCTATAATTGGGCTTTATCTCTTTGGAAACTTAGAACCTTGATCTGGGCTTGGGAAATCATTTGGATAAAACCTGGATATAACAATTTTACTCAAGATGACCATACCTTTATAAATAATTGTATATGTATTTTATATATATGAAATATATTTCAACACATTTGTATATTGTATTCATGAATACAGTACATATTAGTATCCTAGAGGTACAACCACAATGGAGTCTGCCCATTAAGGTCATGATAGTCAATAAGCATCTCACTTAATGATTCTACTATCCCTGCTTTCTCCAATGTTAAATGAACATGCACATCATTAAGTGAAGCACAGTATGCCTCAGGGATGGGGGACAGTTAGGGTTAGGTCAACCGAATCTAACCCTAACTCTTTCCTGACCTTCCCTAGGCCTCACCCACTCCTCACAACCTCCACTTCCTGCCCCTTGGATCTCCACAGGCCTCCTCTAAGGAAATATCCCCCTTAGGGATATCTCACTAGATATCCCTAAGCTTTAGGCCAGATTTTCATTCCACAAAACTAAATGCCCACCTTACTTTCTAAAAAGCTCCAAAACCTTCCAGGGTGCTGGGATGGACTGCTTTGTCCTGTAGCTATATGACATGATTCTGGAAGAGGCAGTAATATTTATAAGTACCAAAAAGCAACTCAGCCACTGGTAACATGGCGACTGATTCAAGAATTGCATCATGTAGTCAAGGGACAAAGCAATACTTTCTGTTTCGCTAACATGGTCTGCACAGCCTTTTGGAAATGTCCAGGCCCCAGGTTTGTCCCTGGACCATACAATATGATTCCAGAATTGTACCATGCACTAAACAACAAAGTGGCCCATTCCAGCACTGTGGAAGGCTTCAAAACTTTTCAAAAGTTAAATAAAGAGGAGAATGTGCAGCTTGAGTGGTGGATATCAGTCCTAAGAACAGTGTGGAACTGTTGGCAGGGGAGGTGGAATGCTTGCAAGCAGTGATGGGCTTCAACTTTTTTAACAACCAGTTCTCTGCCCTAATGACTGGCTGAGTGGACGTGGCTCGGTGGTCATGTGACTGAGTGAGTATGGCCAACTTGATGTCACTCAGGTCGAGGGGCGCTGAGCCTCACCTGAGCATGGGGATGTTGCAACAGTCATAAGTGTGAAAAACAGGCATAAGTCACATTTTTCAATGCCATTGTAACTTTGAATGGTCACTAAATGAAATGTTGTAAGTCAAGGATTACCTGTACAAAAATGTAAAAAACTTCTTTGCTTGCAAAAACTTGCTGTAATTACCAATAATTAGTTTAGAAATGGGGGGAAACACACTGAAGATCAATGAACCATAGCTATCATGGAAAACTAAACCATTCTGTCTGAATACCTTCCTTTTTCTCAGCAATACCTGAACCCTAGAGTTATAAGTCAGGCAGGGTGCCAGAGCACATGGAGGAATTAATACAGTTAAAATACAGCCAACTCTTGCTCATAAAATGAAACCCTTTAGCAGAGAGGTCATTTAAGCTCTCCAGAAAGTGGGTGGGCATACAAAATGCCAAGCTAAAGAGAAAATTAACAAATTAACATCTTGAGTGAGGACTAATCCCATTCTGTCTTTGTTCAGACCTTGCTGCAGGGAATTTTTGCCCATGAATATAGCTATCTATCTTTTTATCTCTTAAGTGCTGACATCTGCTGTGGGATATTAATAGCAATAGCAATAGCACTTAGACTTATATATCACTTTATAGTGCTTTACAGCCCTCTCAATGCAGTTTACAGAGTCAGCATATTGCCCCCAACAATTTGGGCTCAGATTTTACCTACCTTGGAAGGAGAGAGAGAATACCAAGCTTGCATCCTGCCTCTCAGCCATTTCTTCTATGGTTATGCCAACTCTTCTGTAAATAGCTGTTCAAGCCCTAGGAATAAAAGTACCACAAAAAACTCCAGGGGGGAAGACTCCAGAGAAGCTCTGGAAAAGCTCAGCTACAAACAGAAAGTCTGGGCTTACTGCCAAGAACTATTAAGGCTGTTACAATATAACAAAGCTTAATCCAGAGGCACACTTAAAACAGCAGGAGCAGCAATTAAGATAAGGATTAGGCTAGAAATACAACCACACTAGAATCTTTCCTTCCTGTGTTCCTTCCAGGATTAGTCCTGTAAAGTGGGAAAAGATTTCTTCCAACAACCGGTTCTCCAAACTTGTCAAAAAAATTAACATATGGTTTAGGCGAACCAGTGTGAACCAAGAGGAGCCTACCACTGCTTGCAAGAATACAATGTAGTGGGGAAGATAGGTGGGGGTGGGGGTGTGAAGCATCCCTGTTTTCAGTCATAAGGACAAATGAACATGAGTACACTGTAGCAGCTGTAACTTTAGGACCAAGTCATAAATAGCGTTCCAGGGTCTGTCATAACTTTCAAGCAACTGATTGTAAGTTGAAAACTATCTGTATTTTTCCACAAAAATTGCATCTTTGTATGCATGTTTATAAAACTGCATCTCAAAATTCAGAAATTATAAATATCAACATATAACTGGTTTTGATGAACATATTACATTTGGAGTCTGTATTAAATTAATTTTAGATAATCTGTGAACTAAATACATTTTTCTTCCTGCCCCATTTCTTTTATTAGTAAAACAAAATATCTTCACCTTGCGGATGTATTCTTGTAATCCACTCACACCATACATTCGGAACACAAACCACATTTTCAGAGAACGGAATCTTCTACCTAAAGGAATCTGCCAGTGCTGTAGAATAAAACACAAAGTATTTCTTATTCAGAATAGAATTGTCATCAAGATGAACTATAGATTAAACATTGTCAGACTTCTTAATAAATAAAATTAGAATAATAAGGGAGGATGAAGAATCTGAAAAAGCAGATGCTCTGTCAAGCTGAAATTGTGTAGGACACAAAACAACAGGCAGGATATAGAGAACCCAGGCAAAATGTATCCTTCAACAACTGTGTTCTTGTCTCAGGCATCTTTTCTCTAGTCTTTCCAATACCTGAAGAGCAAAGTTTTGATTGTATCCATCCATACAATCCATAGAGTACTTACCCTGTAATCTGTAATGCATCCTGTAAAGAGTTGGGGATGGGTGAAAGAAAAAGAATTCAATATTATTGTAAGTAAGAATTCATAATTTTGCCTTATGATACCTCAGGTAGCCTAATCTATATATTCCAAATATGGCAAATATACCTGAGCTTCAATGAAAAATGCACCTGTATAATACAGTTGTAATTTGACTGAGTATATATTTGGTACAAAGTGCAAATCAGACTGTATGCATGCGTAGAAATGTATACATGCATAGAAAATCCAGAAATACTACACACAAATAAATAAGCTGCCATGCCAAATTTTCTGCATAATTGAAGCTATTGTGAATATTTCAGAAAATTTCCTTCTACTACAACTGAACAGAGCTATCCAAAATTTAAAATACTTAAATATTTTAAGTATTTAAAATATTTCAACAAGCAAATTAAGGAATTATCCAGTTATATACTTTATTTTATTTGATATTCAATATAATTCCAGCATTATATTTCTCTAGACAATTTGTATAATCCCTCACTCAATAGAAGCTCAGTTCTATTAGTAGGCCTATTGGCCTATTGCAATCACATGCAATATATTTAGAATACAGAATAATAGAGTTGGAAATAATAGAGTTAGAATTGAGGGTCTTCTAGTCCAACCCACTGCTTGAGTAGGAGAGCCTATATCAAAAGTTTTCAAAAATCTCTTCTTGAAAACTTCTAGCTATGTAGCACCCATGATATCTGGAGGCAAGCCATTCCACTGATCAATTATTCTCACTGTTGGGAAATGTTTCCTTAATTCTAGGTTGCATCCCTCTTTCATAATCTTCCATCCATTACTTCTTGTCCTGTCTTCAGATGTTTCGGATAGTAAGTCAACCCTCTCTTCTCTGATAGATATTGGAAAATAATTCTGAAAATATTGAATCCTTTAGACTCAAAACACGGGAGCAAGTAAGTTACGGTGTGTTTCTCAGGTGTACAGACAGCAACATCCTTCTAACAGAAATCTCTTACTCCCAAGCAGCCACTTGAGAATTAATTCCTTTCAAGGTGCATTGTAAAGGTAGAAATATATACAATGGGTTACACTGAATGTAGGATGAATGGATCTTTGTTTTTACACCTATACAATTTCCCACCACCACCTCTTTCTTCATAGTCACTTGTGTCTGACTTTCACTTCTTCAAACTGTATATGGGGATATGAGGGAAAGACAGGAAAAAAAACAACTGTTATTGGATGCCATTCTATGGTAGATGGATATTGTACAGCTAGATATAATCCAATGAATTAATTTCTAGTAATCCAATGAACTAATGTATTTATGAGAATGACTCTCTTCACTTTTTAAAAGCTATCTCAAACTGATTTCCAGCAAGTACTCTAAGTGCCAAATTAGTGGTTAGTAAATAAAGTCGGTATAAAATTCTAAAATTTCAGAGGGATGGAAATGGTACACTCAATTTCATCCAACCTTTTCAAATATATTTTCTTCTACTAGTTTTGATTTGACACAAGCCAAACTACATAACATATCCGAAAATAAATTTATTCCCAATGAATCTATATCATTTCCAGTACATAATTCAAAAATATTTTTATGTTTTTTAAAAGCTGCCAATAATACTATATTTACTTATAGTTCCCAATAGCTTTCTAAAAACAGTTTTCCAGTCCAATGTAGGAAAGATAACATTGTTCCTAATAATACTAGGCATTGACCTATTAAACCAGGAGTCTTCAAATGTTGCAGCTTTAAAACTTAACTCCCAGAATTCCTCCTCCAGTCATGTTAGTTCAGGAATTCTGGGAGTTGAAGTTCACAAGTCTTTAACTTACCAAGTTTGAAGACCCTTGGATTAAACTGAATTTAGGGGCTACAGCAGGGAAGAGTATGCTAGTGGGAAAATTCTGTCTGTCCTATTTATTTACCATATGTTCCAGCCTTTTTGTTCCCGTTAATATAGCAAATGTGCGATTGGAATACATTTTTACAAATTAATATCAAGATTCAAATAGTGTGGTTAATATTCCTATTTATGTATTTATAAAACACCAATTTCCTCAGAATATCATCAGATATACAGAATTGAGAGTACATATTTCATCTCAATGAACCAAGTAGATTTCAGAAAGAATTGAACCACAACACCAGATAAGCAGCTGAAAAGCTTACTAGTCTATCTCACTAAGTATTGATTTAATAGTTGCAGGGCAAGAGCAAAGCTGGAGGGAATTGCTGATGGATAACTAATTGCATGTTTTGTAACACACCATGTGGCTAATGATACACTAGTAACCTCTTGAAAAGAAGCTGATCAGCATAATGTAGTCTACTCTTAGTCACTATAATTATAAACTTCAGTCTTATTTCTCTTTAGTCCATATGAACTTAATTAAAGTTGCACATGCTGTATATAGGATATAAAAGAGTATCTTTTCGATGCTAAAAGCCATATGGTAATGGCTAGGTAGTAAATAAAAACTTGAATGTTAGAATATCAATTAACATAAAATAAGGAGTATTTTTTCTGCTTCTGGAACACAATTAATTGCTTGGCCATTGTGAAACTACATAGTATAAACAGATTGCCTTTCAAAGACTCACTATATTCTGCATGTTAATGGTCAAAGTAAAAGTGAAAGATAAGAGGCAAATCTGAAACTCAAACAACAAAGTGAGAAACTAAAGGAAGAAGATTGTATCCAAACTCAACACAGTTAAGAACAAATGCATACCAGAAAAAAATGAACTTTTAGAGATAGACCAATGGTTAACATATTACATGTAGGGGTTGGAAAAGCTGAAAACAAGATCTGCTCAGTCCAGTCCAATCCAATCCCACTGGAGTTGAGCAATTGATTTCCCACCCTCTCCCTGGAAGAAAGTGTGCAGACCAGTGTTGGGATTCAAAAAATTTTACTACTAGTTCCATGAGCATGGCTTGGTGGATGTGGCAGGGGAAGGATACTGTAAAATCTCCAGTCAGAGGTGATATTTGCCAGTTCTCTGAACTACTCTAACTGAATGAAAAACTGCTGGTGACTTTCTACCACTGCACCATAGAGGGCATTTTAATATACTGCACCTCTGTATGGTTTGCCAATTACACAGTGGTAGATAGGAAAGCACTCCAGAGGGTTAATGTCATTGCCCAGAAGATCATTGGTTGCCCTCTCCCCTCTTTGGAAGAGCTTTATAGCTCACGCTGCCTTAAGAAAGTTCAAAACATTCTTAAAGATCCATCTCATCCTGGGCACCCCTTTTTTGAACTATTACCATCTGGCAGATGGTACGGAATAATAAAAACAAGGACAAATAGGCTGAAAAAACAATTTCTATCCCAGGGCAGTAGCTCTTTTTAAATCTGCTGTATAATGCAGTGTTGGTGTGGTGTCAGGGGTTTCCGGTTCAATGTGTGAAGTGTAAAGGATGTGTGTTTGTGTTTATTTTTATGGTCGTGGTCATTATGTGCACCGAAGATAGTGTTTGATTTCGTTGTACGAGGTGCAATGACAATAAAGTAAACTAAAACTACTCAAAATTTCCGCTACTGGTTCTCCAGAACTGGTTAGACCGTGCTGAATACTACCTCTGGTGCAAACATCTGGAGAAGGGACATCATCAAGTGTACTGATGATAAGAAGAAAAGTAGAGACCAGACTTCCCCAAGAAAAAATAGGCACATGTAGCTGATAGAAGACTCACTTCTCTGAGGAATGGAATCAGCAACTTGTAAATCGGACAATGAAGCAAAGATTAAAGATGTGATGAGTGGTTTACTAAAATAATTAATCCCACAATGATTATTCCTTCTTCGTCTTTTATGTGGGGATGAAAGATACAACAAAGAGCCTGAAAACAATATCAATCTATTATGAGCAGCTAGGCATGAAATCCAAAGAGTAAGGAGCACAAATGTCCATCTGTTCTTCAAATGGAAGGTCAACATCAATAAGGGAATGGAGAATTTTAGAAGTAAACCTCTGCCTTAATGGGTGGTGCCACTGAGAGAACTTTGGCTCCCTAGACCATGGTCTGCATTACCTATAAAGGCTTCTGGCAGAATATAAGGTACACCTCACACGGATCAGGAAAAATGTGCTTGGGAAATAACTAGCTTGGCTTATTTGAAGCACTTTAAATTAAAATTGGAAAAGAAGGAAAACTAATTTTTAGGACTCAAGTGTAAACCTCAAGATATTGTAAAGAATGAGATAAAGAGTTCTGGGGAAGAAAAGAAACAGAAATATAAGAAGGAAATGTAGAAAGCATACGCAAGGTGAGTCAAAAAGGTTCAGATTCCTATACACTAATGCTAAAAGTATGAGGAACAAACAGGGGAAACTTGAAGTCCTAGTACATGACAGTAGTTATTACTGAGATATGGTGGGATGCAACCGATGACTAGAACCTACTGTTAGAAGAATTTAAATTGTTCAAAAGAAACAGATCTAACAAAAGAGGAGGGTGAGTTGCATTATATTTAAGAAATAACTACACTTCTAGAAATGCAAAACAACAACAACAAAGGATAAAAATCTTGAATACACTTGAGTTAAGATAAAAGGAAAAAGGATTGACATTGTCACAGGTATATGCTATAAGCAAGGTATATGCTTAACAGGTATATGCTTAACAGGTATATGCTATCAACCAAGTAGAGGAAATAGATGGACTTTTTGCTAATCAGTTAGCTAAGGTGTGCATGAAAGACCTTAGGGATATTAAACAAGTTCCTGACAAATAAGTTTGTTGTCCAAAAGGTAGAGGAGGAAATCGGAAGGTCAACTGTACTGGATTTAATTCTTACAAATAGAGAGGAAATGATAGAGGGGGCTGAAGTTGCAGGAAATTTAGGAAATATCATATTGGAATTCAATATATGAGTATGTCTAATTTAATGAAAAGAAGGATTAGAGGTAACATAATAGCAGTGTTCCAATATTTGAGGGGCTGCCACAAAGAAGAGGGTGCTAGCTTATTCTCCAAAACACCTGAAGGCAGGACAAGGGACAATGGGTGGAAACTTATCAAAGAGAAATTCAATCTAGAATTAAGGAGAAAATTCCTGACAGTGGAAACAATTAATCCATTGCTCCATTAATCCATTGATTAATTGTTCTCAGTATCAGGAAGTTCTCCTTGGAATGGAATGGCTTGACTTCAGAAGCTGCATCACTGGAAGTTTTTAACAGCAATTTGTCTGACATAGTATAGAGTTTCCTGCTTGAGCAGGGTTGAACTAGAAGACTCCAAAATCCCTTCCAACTCTGTTATTTTTCTGAATAAACATCTTTCAGAAAGTTCAAAGCTTAGAAAATAATCTTTACTAACTACATTAGAAAAATCTGAACAAATATTTGTATGGCTCTTTAGCTCAGTTTTTTGTTCAGATTTTAATCTTGTTTTTATATAACTGCAGATAAGCTGAGCCTAAAACACCATTTTGTGTTTCCACCATAGTCTAGCATGCTTTTCAAATATCTTGACAATATGCTACATTCCACAATATGCCCATTCCTTTGATTATTCAAAAAGGAAATTGAGCGCAAACTTCAAAATTCAGTGACAATGCAATTCAGTACCTCTCTCAAAAATGATGTTCAAGTGAGAGAAATCAAACAAAGAATAGGGAGATATTGTGAATCTTGTTAACTCTTATTCTCTTACTTAACTTCATCATGCAGAAACTGGACAAGATTATTTACATTAAGAAAAAATAAATTATTATTATTTAATGGCAGTTTACCAGATTCATCATGATCATGCTTCAAGTAAACAGGATCTATTTTAAAGGCACATGTTAAATCCAATCTCTTCTTCACCCTGCACAGATATTGAATATAGACAGTCATTGCTTTACTTAAAAGTTTATCTATTTCTATGAAAGCTAGAAATAGAGATATAAATTTAAATAAATTCAGATTAATAAATGGAGAAGTGTTAACTGGAGATTAAATTTTAATCTCTCTTTAATTAATTAGGGTTGCATTAGGTAATTTCTAGGATCCTTTCCAAGTCTACAATTCTATAAAATAAAAAGAATTGACTACAAAGATTAATGAATTAATCAGTGTTGAAGTCAAGTAAGTGTACAAACTCCTTCTCTGATAAATATTTAATTTAATAAATCTAAATATGACATTACATCCTAGCCACTAACAAATACTCTGTAACATAAATTTTGCATGTTTTCCTTTCAAATTTCTAGTACATTCTGGGGATAGAGTAAGACATCATATAAAATCTGGTTTAACACAGTGAGTGGGGGATTTCTGCCAAAAACTGTAATTCTTTCTGCACAAGGCATTGTTTATCATGAATGAGCCAGAATGGAATGCATACCATCTTATGTTTGCTTGATTCCTTATGTCAAAGGAAGATATCAACAAATTGTGGAAATTCTTTCTGTGGGTTTTTTTTTCATCATAATAATCTGGCTTGCTTTTCTAGGAAGAAAGAGTTTGAATTCATGTAATTCCTTCTTAAGAAGAGGCAACTAAGGGATCTTGGACTGCACTGAATGATATTCAGCTTATTTTAAACTTTGTTGAGTCACTTTTAACTTAAGGAACTAAGAAGGAGCAATCAATTGGTAGGATCAGTAGAGTAAATTAGAGTAATGGTACACAGATACTCCAGTTAAGTCTGCCTCCTGCCATATTCCTTTATAGAGAAATGTCATGTGATAACACTGTTAATAATTCTTATATTTCCTTCTTACCACATAGTAGAACAATCAAAGTTGATTAGGAGCCACTTATGAGGGTTGAAGTTGAATGAATCTGCATACTACAAAAAAGAAAGCAGACCAACTATTATAAGATGTCCTGAAATAATTTCCAGAATGTCATTCTTTAAAATGTGACAAATATTGGTATGTTTAAAGACCTCTTTGAATTTCCAACTCAAATCACCCACTGTTGTGGGGAAAATAGGTGAAGGAAGGATTAGTAAATATGTTCACCATCTTGAGTTACGCATAAAAATAATGAAGACTGTAATAATGGTCTGCATTACCTATGTACAGGTACGTGAATTACCTACATGAAGGACTTTAGGCAAAGGATAGGCTGCACCTCTTAAGAATCAGAGAAAATGTATTGAGACAATAACTTGGTCCTCAACACCAATAGGACCAAGGAGCTTATAGTTGTCTATAGGAAGAACAGAACAGACATCCAGCCCTTGCTTATCAAGGGAGACCTAGTGGAGCAAGTGGCCAGTTTTAAGTTTCTGGGTGTTACCATAAAAGAACACCTGATCTGGGGTGTTCACATTGCAGCACTGGTCAAAAGGGCCCAGCAGAGATTATGCTACCTGAGACTTCTCAGAAAACAACAACTGAATGAAAAACTGCTGGTGACTTTCTACTGTTGCACCATATAGAGTATCTTAACTTACTGCACCTCTGTATGGTTTGCCAATTGCACAGTGGCAGATAGGAAAGCACTCCAGAGGGTTAACATCATTGTTCAGAAGATCATTAGTTGCCCTCTCCCTTCTTTGGAAGAGCTTTATAGCTCGCGCTGCCTTAAGAAAGTTCAAAACATTCTTAAAGATCCATCTCATCCTGGCCACCCTTTTTTTTTTTTGAACTATTACCATCTGGCAGACATTACAGAATAATAAAAACAAGGACAAATAGGCTGAAAAACAGTTTCTATTCCAGGGCAGTAGCTCTTTTGAATTCTACTGTATAGTGCAGTGTTGATTCAGTGTCAGGAGATTTCAGTTCAATGTGTGGAGGGTGAAGGATGTGTGTTTGTGTTTTATTTTCAATGTGCACTGAAGATGGTGTTTGATTTTGTTGTATGAGGTGCAATGACAATAAAGTAAACTAAAATGGCTGACACAACTTATTAGAAGGGCTTTAAACTAAAACTGAGGGAGGAAGGTGACCAATCCTTAGGATTCCCAAACATAAACCTCAAGACAACCAATCAAACAATGGGATAAGGAGTGATGGGAAGGAAGAAAAACTCAGATAAAAAGGAGGAGATATAGGAAACATACCCAAGTCAGCTTTAAAGGAGTCAAAATGGTCAAAGTTTGGGGAACAAATAAGTTGAACATCAAGTATTAATAAATATGGGCAAGTATGATATAGTTACCATTACTGAAACTCATGACTTAAATGTACTGATGGAAGGATACAAACCCCAGACCTAACAAAAGAGGAGGTAGAGTTACATTATATGCAAAAAAAGCACTATATCTCTACAGAAATGCAGAAAAACTAGAATCAAAGCCTCCTAGAATGCACATGGTTCAATATAAAGAATGATGTGGCCATACATTTATACTACAAGCAACCCAATCAAGCAGAAGCAATACAATAGATAAACTTTTTTCTAATGAGTGAACAAAAATATGGCTGAACACCATAGTAACAATGGAGGACTTTAACTACCCTGACATCAACTGGGAGACAAAAGCTGCATCAAATAGGAGTTTTAACAGGTTCTCGACCAACCTAGCTGACACTTTTGTCATCCAAAAGGTGGAAAAAGTTCTAGAGGACCAGATATACTGGATTTAATTGTTAGTAACAGAGAAGAAGTGATTGGGGAGGAGGGGAGTTTGCCAGAATTTTGGGAGAGATGACCATGTCATATTGAAATTTAATATAATGCAAGTACAAACAATAAAACATAATAAAAACCAATATCTTAGACTTTAAAAGATCTGATTTTAACAAACTTAGAGTTTGGGGAGGATTCCATGGATGAAATTTTTAAAAGGGAAAACAATTCAAAAAGCTTGGGAAACTCTGAAAATTATAAACGTATAATTTTATAAAAGCCCAGTCCAGCTTAACCCACGAAAAATAAGAAATCCAGAAGAAACCAGCATAGTTACCCAAAGAACTCTGTGACAAACCAAAAGACAAAAAGTATAAGTATATAAAAAAAGGAAAGGCACATAATTAACATAGTATACCAACAAGTAGCTTGAATATGTAAAGATGAAGTCAGAAAAGCTACAGTTCAGAATGAAGTAAGACTGGTAACAAATGTCAAAAAATAATCAAGAAGAGAAGCATCCCTAGAACTAAAGAAAATTTCCTAACGTTGAAATCAATCAACCAATGGAACAACTTGCCTTCAGAAGTGGTGGATGCTCCATCACTGGAGACTTTTAAGAAGAGAATGGACAGCCACTTGTCTGAAGTGTTATGGGATCTCATGCTTGAGCAGGGGGTTGGATTAGACCTCCAAGGTCCCTTACATCTTTGTTATTCTGTTAAGTGATAAAACTCAATGAGGATGTATTTTTTCATGTGACTATATGTCTACCCCACCCTCATGTATGTTGAACAAGCACTGCTTGTAAAGGGATGCTAAGAATATCAAAGTTTATTTCCTTTTCTTCTTTTTTTGGGTGTCTTTGTGTCAGTGTTATACCAGCTGCCTGAATGATTCCCTGCATTTTTCTTAGCAATATTTTCGGAAATGGTTTGCCAGTGCCTGCTTCCTAGGGCTGAAAGAGAATGACAAGCCCAAGATCACCCAAATACCCAAAGAAGGATTAGATCTCCTGGTTAGCTGGGTATCCTAATTGCTATACCTAATTGGCTTTTTTCCACACAATTAATAAAGATTATTATTCTTGGATTAATTTGACAAAATTACTTAATTTTATTGTCCAAATTTAAACGCCTGCTAATGATATGTGAATTGTCATATTCTAAACACTATCCCCATTTCATCCCAATGAAGTGGCAAAAGACCTCATGAAATGACCCAGTTGAAAAGAAAAGTTTGGGAATACTAGACTTTCTCTGCATCTTAACAGTTTTTCCATCCGGTTACTGCTCTTTTATGTAGAACAAATGCTTTAACTTATCTGATAGAAACATTGAGCAAATTAGTAGAAGAAGGAAATTTATTCACACTTATTGAATGGTTGCTACCCTGAAAAATGCTATATTGCCCTGCAAGTGATGATTCATTTCCTTCCAAAACCAATAAAACCTACCCAGGAAATTACAGTGGGCTTTGTTTGCTGATAAAATGAAAAGAGGAGATGCTTTACAGTGTAGCTTTCCCCCTCCTTTTTTTTATTAGTCCGTAGCCAGTAGGCACTGACCTTCTCCAAAGATTGTTTTTTCTTCTGTTGACATAGAATTTATCTGACAGCTGAAGAGAGGCCCAGGAAATTGCATTGCCCTTATCTAAGGAAACACAGGGAAAGTAGCTAGGCATTATTGAAAAGGGGGAAGAATATAAAAGAAAAATATTATACACAGACTGTTAAATAAATTCTTCCCACCCATGCTCTGTTGTGAACTGAAGAAACAAAGCAAGAACTTTTCTGCCTCGATTTTCAAATAAATGCAGGTAAGAAAGGTGATAATTAAATGGAATTATTTATTTTAAATAAATTGACAGTTCAATCTACAGCTGTAGGGCTATTCAAAAAGGAAAGCCAGCCTTGCCCATCGCTTCATTTTTGCTGTTTCTTTCTTTTTTAATAAAGTTTTATTGAGTTTTAACAAAACAAATAAACATGGTTCCACATTTTCATACCAACACAATTTCATATGCATAATCATCTTATGTATTCAACTTCATATCTTATTACTCTTTTTCCAACTTCTCACTATTTCTTCCTTTACTTATCTTAATTTTCTTTTATGGTTATCTCATTTTCTTCTTATTCAATTGTATTTCTTTTAGCTAAATTTCTATATCTTTTTATTCATTGTATTTATACTTTCGTCTGTCTTGTTTACAATTTCATGTTTTCTTCCAACGTTCTTAAGAAGCAAAATTCCCCCTATGATTGCCAATCGAAGTGCAACACTTTTAAATCTTATTGTACCTAGAAGTAACCCTCTAGGCACTTTTAGATTCAGGGTACCTTGCTTAGATGTTCTCTGTTGTTTAGCCTGGTCTGTCCCGCTTTTCTCTTTGTCTTCCTCCTGCACAATCTTATCTAGTCAGGTTCTTCTTTGAGGTGGCCATTTCTAACCCACTGCTGCAACCGCCTTCGGGGAAGGGAGTTTAGACCAGCAAAGGAGGAGAGATGCAGCTCCCCTCCACTCGGCTAGCAATCTCCCCCCTCTTCACCACCTCTAGGGGGTGGCTTCAGCCCCGAATCCAAAGGATCGGGGAGCTCCAGTGGTGAGCACAGATCGAAACCACGCACGATCGTGGATTTCAGTCTGTCTCTGAAGAGACCCAAACTGGAAGTCATTTTTGCGGTTTCTTTTGAATAGAGGGAACATCAAAGGAACTTTATTGGTTGGTTTCATTTCTATTTTACTTTATTCAAGCAAAAGGCCCAAAGGTGTGCTTGATTATTTATGGTTCCTTTAGGATCAGGGCTAGTCCAACAGGGCTGGCAAAAAAGACAGAAACATTTAAGGGTTCTGTACTGCTACTCACAAAGGATTCTTTTGTCTATTAGCTAAAAGGGGCATTTCAATGTAGCATAGCTCTCATTAGATAATCTCTCAGTCAGGCACACACATAACTTTTCAAACAACTCTTCTGCTGCGCCCTGGAGCTGGAGAGGATGAGGAATAGGTAGGGAAAGGGAAAGGTTACTCACCAGTAAGGATATCAATCACCAATCTCTTCCCTAACATGAGATAGGGGAAACAGCAAGTTTTAATAGAAAGCTATGCCCATGCATTCGGAGACAGCCTAGTACCAAGGCAATGAAGGAGAGGCCCTTCTCCAATGCATTCGGAGACAGCCTAGTACCAAGACAATGAAGGAGAGGCCCTTCTCCAATCTGGCAGGAGAGTTTTGTGGAAAGATGGGTAATGGGCAAAGAGCAGGTCCACCCACCCCCCAGGCCCTCTTATTAATTGCTCCTACCAGATATGGCAGCAAGCTGCCAGAATTGAGCAGCATCCCAAAAGAATTGGAGAGTAGTCCTTGTTAACCAGCCCCCAAAATAACCAACAGATGCTCTAGAAAAACATGTAAAAACAGGAGAAATTCTATTTCACCGTGTCAACCCCAAAGTATACTATATGAGGAGCTACTTTTAAACATATATTTACCATTCTTCTGACAGGGAATCATTTTCACTGTTTAAAAATATGGATGTAGGGCTCTTTGAAAAAAGCAGTGAATCCATGTTTAAAGTAGCCTAGCTGACAGCAAGGAAGGTACAGTGTGGGTACAGTGTGATCATTCTTTCTCTCTCCGCCATATGCAAGCTGTCTCCCATGTGTCTCTTTTTCAGGCTTCTTTTCAAACAAAGATCTAGTACTTTAAATCTTGGCTCCCTGTTTTAGCTGAGAAATCAGTTGAGGGATTTTATTATAAACCACTGGAGAAACATATTTCTCAGCATTTCTTTATAAATCTCCCAACAACCTACTGGTTCCCTGGCACCTAAATATTAATAATGCATATTAAGGTTTACATGTAATACTGAGACAGATTCCCCTGACCCTCCTTCCTCCTGGCTCCACAAGCCAGCAGTTGTTCTGAGGTCTCTTAGCCATATCTCGCCAGTATGGGAGAGAGCACAGTGTGAAAGGATAAGATTTTCCCACTGCCAGGAAACCAATGCCTGGACACTGGAAAGGAATAGGCATGCTAATCTCTAACAATTGTTAAATACTTTATTGATGAAGTGTCCTAGCAAAAAAATAGTCAAGGGAAAAGGAGCACATTTCCCTCATTATCTGTTCTCTATCAGTCATACTTCAGTTGTCTTTTTTTTTTTTTTTTACAAGAAGACCACATTTTCATTCTCTGGATACAGTGGTACGTTGGTATTCAACTGCTTTGAAATTAATCATATTTTGTACTCAACACATTTTGCACAAAAATTTGTGCCAGTACTAAGTTTGGTACTCAACGCAGAAGCTGGAACTTGTCTGTGTCGATTGCCTTGTGATTCATTACATTATTCCTTATGGCAATAATTTGCTTGGTACTCATCATTTTTGGTACTTATCCCACCTCCCAGAACCAATTAATCATGAGTACCAAAGTACCACTTTTATCAGATCTTGTATATCCTGATCAAGAAACAGGTGTGAAAGATACTCATGAAGCCTGAATCTCTTTGTTTCAACACTAAAAAATATAGAGTGCAGTTAACTGGTCTTTGAGCAGAACCAATAGAAATACCATTCCTGCCAAATTTGAAAGCCATTATTCTTGTAACTGCTACAATTCTAGGTAATTGGTAGAGGCTATGCTGATGTAAATATATGAACCAAAATAATGCATATGGAGAATGGCAGATATATAGACATACACATAGCCGTGCTCTTAAACACACATACACGCATGCACATACACACAAACAAAGCCACTTATAAAAAGGTTAGAGAAAAGAAGGGAGGGATGCTTCACAAATGTTACCCTACAATAAGGAATGCAGATTGGGTCTGGAATTCAGGGCTATGGAAATCCAACCTCACTTATTACACAGCCCATTCAAGTGTCTGTTAGAATTGAATATATATTGTTATGGTTGAGTGATTGGGTCAGTGTAAGATGACAATTGATATATCATCTACCCTAGTACTTGTTAATTCCTTCTTAAACAGCCAAAGTAATACAAGGATTGGTGGAGACCATTCCCGTATTCTTGTTCTAGAAAATTACCTATTTATACTAAGGCTGTTTATTTGAAAGTGACTTAAATTCAAAATTCTGATTAGTGCATAACCTGTATAGTTGACCCTCTTTCTTGCCCCAAGACCCCAATCAGTTTGCTGATTCAACAGAAATCTAAAGGCAATTAATTGGTAAGACAATAGCTGGAGCTTATGGGAAAAGAACTAGGGATAAATCATATTAAATCTTGGTTATAGCTGAATGATATATTAGTAGCCTAGATAGAGCACTTCTCTGTCATTATTCTATCTGCATCAAAGAGATAGTATAGCACCTATACCATGTACTGTAGGATTTATTTTCCTAGCATTCTGGTATGTGGAAGTCCAAGCAATCTGTTGTTTTTCTGTGAACAATTAACTTCATTTGTGGGTCAAGTTGCTAAGAATCACTGATGGTATGTTAGGAACACTGATATTAATATCAAACAATGTCTTACAAGACTGTAAAAGCATCAGCTAAATAGTCCCATTGTATTACATTCTGAATCATAGGACTCTGACTTGCCTCTACTCCATTGAGAAGATAACGAAATTCAGGGCAGATGAAAGCACTCCCAGCATAGGCTGCATCGATATGCATCCAAATATTCTCCTCATTACCTAGGAAAAAAAATATCTTAGATGCAATACACTTTTACCTAATTAGAGTATTGCAAAGGTGTAGGAAATGATCAGTTAACAGTTGCCCCAAATAAAACAGAGGCACAGAAATAGCCATTTCTTAATGCATTTGGCAAATGGTGCCCTAGTGGATGGTGACAATCAAAGAGGGAGGGTTAAATCCATGGTCTTGCTGAATATAAATCCAAAATCAGATCCAAAATTAGGACACCACCACCCAGTGGCAAGCCTGATTGAAGGTTATAGGAGCATGATTAGGATGAACAGGGGGAAAAGTAAATTTTCTGCCAGTCAAACATCTGGATAGATACAAGGATAGGTACAAAGTAGGGAGAACTCTAATACTCATAAAGTGAACCTTTCAATTCCATGAGGCAATCAGATATCATTTATTTAATTTGTTTCCCATTAATTTCAAGAAAGTTAATTATAATCAACTTAATCTGAATTATATCCATGAATTATAAAAACAACTGTCTAAGAAAGGCAGTATAATAAATCAAGAAAGTTTTGTCAATTGTCCTGAAATGTACTCTATACTGTTAATTCTTAACAACTATTGGCCACTCAATAATGTCCCTTTTTGGGAAAGTGCCAAATAATAACAGTTCCGTATAATGTCTGAAGTTTTTTAAAAAGATGGTTATCTGGACCCATTCTCCATCCCTATGGAAGTTTCCCAGATTTTAATTTCCAGATAAAATATTTTTCAGGAAATATAATCCTATTAAATCTCCTAGATTTAATTGTATTGTGCTGTGATACAGGATTTTGAGGTGTTTTATAATTTTAAAGATTAGGTGATTTAGAAATTTTGTTTAAAATTATAAATTTATAATACATATATGCACCCTATGAACACTTTCATTCAAGTATGATTTCAAGATTCATTTTCTGATCAGTCATTATTAACTTGGATCCCATAGATTTTGCTATGTGCGTGTGTTTTAACATATATCAAAATGCACATTTACATACTAGGTGCTATGCTGTATTTGGTTCCTCATAGAAATTGAACCAACTTTCTGGAATCAAATCAAAGCTTTGAAGTTAAATCCAAAGACAGATATATCTCTGTTTTTCAGTTGCAAGAAACATCATTTAGATTCCAAGATTCGGACTCTGGATAATGGTCAGAGTGGAATATTATTCCACAATATATGCCTGCCTCTGTTTAAATATGTTAAATGAAATAAATACTATCTAAAAAGCCATTGCAATATTTATTAGTTTGCGCTATCCTTTGAGGGTCCTTTTGGGTCCCTCTATATTGACCCAATGTCACATTATAAGAGAGAGGGAGGGAAGGAAAGAGAAATAATTTATTTTCTATCTTAAAAATAGAAGCCTGGTGCTAAACAGTGAGCAACCGGAAGAGCAGAAATGGTATAAGAAGAGTGATAAGAATCCAACTCTAGAAGACTTAGTTCTAAAGCACAGTTAAACCAAAACCTTCTCAGGCAGGAGATAATCACAACCTTAACCAATAGGAAGAAAGTAGGCATTTTATATTTTGTTGTTATTCTCAACTTACAACTATTCATTTAGTGACTGTTCAAAGTTATAACGGCACTGAAAAAGTAACCTGTGATCATTTTTCATGCTTAAGATCCTTTGTAGCATCCCCAGGATCATGTGATTAAAATTTGGATACTTGGCAAAATGGCTCATATTTATAGATAATTACAGTGTTCCAGAGTCACATGATCATGCAGCTTTCTGACAAGCAAAGTCAACGAGGAAACCAGATTATTTAACAGCTATGTTACTAACTTAATAACTGCAGTGGTTCAGTTAACAATTATGTCAAGAAAGAACATAAAATGGGGCAAAATTCACTTAACAACTGTCTTGCTTAGCAACAGAAAATTTAGGCTCAGTTGTGATCATAAGTCAAGCATCACCAGTATTCATGTTTTAATTTTATATTGTTTTCCTTATTGTGTATTAAGTGTATGAACTTGCTAAATATTTGTAATAAAAGTAAGTTCAATAAATGCTATAGGTATATACAGACTTTGATAAAATTTCAAAACACAGTTTCCTAATGTGATGAAAAAGAAGAATGTGAAAGTTTAAATTACAATTGTAAAAACTATATAGTGTTCCAAGACTGCCTAACAAGAATAGAATGATAAACAGTAGCTGTAATTTACCACTTAGAGAAAAGATTATATGAAAGAAATATACATGATGAGGGTCCATTGTGTTCAATACTTTGCACATCATACGTAATATTCAGCGAATGACCAAAAAGAAAGGCATTAAATCACACCTCATCTTCTGATGCTGCTGTTCTAGATAGGAATCCTCATTCTTCAATTGTTTTTTTTAATGTTTTTGTTAGTTTCTTGTGCATCTTTCATCTTTCAATGTGCATTCATTCTTGTGCATCACTGTGTATTATCCCCTTTTCCTTGACCACTGGTCATTTCTATAAAATATCATTATGCAGGTAGATATAGGGGCATTCAGGCAATACCTGGAGAGAATCATACTGATGTCCAAATAATCAATAAAGAAGAATATTTGTAGCTCAGGGTTGAAAGGAGTCCTTGATGTTCTCTGAGTTTAACTGTTTTCTTGCAGATGTTTCATTATTCAAACTAGGTAACAACACCAGTGCTAGTAAAGAGTAATTTGTTCTCAGTTTGTATTCTAGTGGCTTGCCCTGCCAGTCTGATTTCTGGTCATAATCTTCCTGGATCAAGCATTGCTTGGATAAAGAGAATTTTTTATTAGCTTCGGTTAACAAATCAGCTGAGAGAGAACAGATAAAGAAAGAAACCTGACACAAACTACCCAAGACTTCATTATAGGACATCCCTTGAAGAAGAATTGTAACTAACCAAGAATGTGACAGCTTGGAGGGTTTACATCACACTTGTGTTGAAACAGCTCCTCTATTTGTCTCTTACTTTCCATGTTCAATTCAAAATTCTCTCTTTGGGGTATAAGACTCAGGATATCTACAACGTGGCCCAGGGGTGGGATTCAAATTTCTTAACAACCGGTTCGGTAGGCACGCCCTAATTTGTGGGTATGGCTTGGTGGTCACGTGACTGGGTAGGCATGGCTTGCTGACTGAGCGTGGCTTGTATGTAAATATTGTAAATATTTATGTAAATATTGAATTTTTTACTTAAAGAAAGAGCAACTTTTACCCCAAATGAGGTAAAGCAGGCAGGCAGATTGAGTTGTTCACAGAATCACAGATTCACTTATCTTTCTGCCCTCTGCTACCTGAGTCTGCACTGAAAAATAGTCCTAAGGAAGTTTCAGCTCTGCTCTCAGCCCAGTGGTGCAATTTGCCAGTTCTCCGAACTGTGCAGAATCATAACAACCGGTTCTATAGAACTGGTCCAAACCGGTAGAATCCCACCCCTGGCATGGCCTGCGCCTGCACAGTTTCCTACAGATTTTCTGTAGTCTTTTGCCGGCTTCATCATAGATACATGTTACATCAATGGCATTTTTTTTCTTAATGGAACATTTGTTCATGGAACAAACTGCTGTTAAGATGTGAGGCCATTGTCCTCCCAGTTTAGGAGGGAGAGGAGTACTGATCTTTTTTGTCTGGACATCTAGAGTTCTAACAATTTTACACTTCTGATTTTCATATATGCTTTTTAATGTTTATATGTAAGTACTAAAATATTGAAATTGATTTGAGATTAGGTGGTGTATAAATGAGTAAATTACATTTTTCCTAGCTAAAAAATTCAACTAACTTTAGAAATGATGCCAAAAAATATTTGTCTAATGAAATTGTGCAGGTTTTTCTGCTGAGGAGGTCTCTTACTCAAAATCCACTAAATGGCTTAATGCAAAATGACAGACACACTAAAAGCAGATTTTCAGTGTTCAGATAAAACAATCACTTGTCAACTTACAAATAGGACCCAGTTCTAGCAGATTGTCAAAGGAGCAGCATGTTGTTGTTCCAAGAGTTGCACACAACTGCAAATCCAAAAAAACCAAAAATAGACATTTTAAAAATAGCATTTAACGTGATGATAATACACAACCCACAAACATAACTTTCAGTATATTCACAATTGGCACAAAGTAGGTAATCTAATTTCATGCAGCCATTTTTAGAGTGTTCTATGATTATGCAGGCATACTTTATCAAAGACACAAAACAGTTTCAAAAATGTTTAAATATAGTACCTTCTGCCCACCTAAAAGTTCAAAAGCATGCAAAAGCTTGTAGATCAGGGGTCTTCAAACTTGACAGATTTAAGACTTGTGGACTTTAACTCCCAGAATTTCTCCTCCAAGCATATTAACTCAGGAATTCTGGGAGTTGAAGTCCACAAGTCTTAAACTTGCCAAGTTTGAAGATCCTTGTAGATAAATATGTACCATGTTGGTGAGAAGGTTACAGTATTCTGTCCTTTGGCCTATAGTCCTGCTGGCCACATGACCACAAAAATGTATTTGGATAATGCTGGCTCCCTTGGCTAAGAAAAGAGAATGAGCATCACCCACGAGAGTCAGACACGACTGGATAGGAGAGACCTTTATTTTTAGATGACTAGTACATGGTAAGTTTGATTATAGATAATTTTAACTTTGTACTTTTATTTCTTGATATCAACTTGTATTTTTAGTTTTATATAATATATTTTCTATCATTTTTTTCCTGGTAAAGGAGATCTGCATACATATGAGGTCCTTCAGGAAGTCTCTTTGTAAATAATAACATACCAGAATAACAGAATTGGAAGGTCTTCTAATCTAACACTCTGCTCAAACAAGAGACCCTGTATCATTTTTTTAGCACAAATGGCTATAAAGTCTTTTCTTTAAAATTTCCAGTTATGGAGCACCCACAATTTCCTGAGGCAAGCTGTTCCACTGGTTAATTGTTCTCACTGACAGGAAATTTATCCTTAGTTCTGGGTTGGTTCTCTCCTTTTGATGCAAAGTTACCAAAAGCAGTAGTTTGGAATGACCGTGGGACTTAAAATTTTATGATAAATATTGTCACCAGCCAAAAGCACAGTGCACAGAATACAGAATGCTCAACAGCTTCATTAATTTTGGCTTCTGGAAATGTTGAAAACAGTTTTACTGTTTCTGTAAAGGATCCAAGTTCAAATGTATTTTCCTAGGTTGCCTCAGGCATGTACAACTGATCCAATTATTAAAATAAAGCTACAAAGTCAATCCAGTTAAAGAAAAAGGGTTCACTTATCACGACTTCTTCTCATAACATTTTTTATTCAGTGTAAGTATAAAAGCTATAAATAGCAGCTTACTAACTAACTTCAATGGCCCACAGTTATTGCTTTTCTCCTCCCATAGTAACTTTACAGATAAGAAGCTTCATAATTAAGACTGTGCATATTTTGCCATCTCTGCATGGCAGCATAATGACTAAGCATATTAGTTGTTACCAGGATATGTATCTCTGGATAATAAAAGCCATAGCAAATACTCATTGTAGAACTGATGGTTAGATTAAAGATATAGCATCTCATTCTCTGTGTCCTAGTATCATTTACGCGCAGAGATTTATAAATCCCAGTAATCCATTCAGGCGTTTTGCTATTATAGAAGGAGATGTCATCCTGTGATATAACTCTGCTGTATCATTGTTATGAATGCCTCTCATAAGCAATCTGAAATCTCCTTATTTCAAGTCTCAAAAGATGGCAACAGCAGCTGGTGTGTTTGTGAAGGAGATCTAATACTGCATTTAACCCAATTTGAAATCTCCATTACAACAGTATAATCACATTTGGAGCAGGGACATATTGTCTCCCTTGAAAATTGTTCAGACAGCTTACAGGCCACTCCAGACTTTCCATCTTTAAATACAGCAGTGTTGCTCTTATTTTGTAAACAAAGCAGTCACTTGTATAACACTATGACCATAATCAATCAGGTAAGTTTAGTATTTAGCTAAGAACAGGATCAGATATATTCAGAAGAAATGTTGTAGTATCACAACTCTAAAAACCACAGAGAAACTTCTTAAATTGCTGTAAAAGAAAAAAGAATGGAAAGATGAGGATGATTAATATAACAAAGCCCTACCAGACACGTATTTTTGTGGCCATTAAGTGAACAGGCAATTGCAGGAAAGCAAGAAAACAGATCATAAAAATGTTCAATTATTTATTTATATTTAAAATGCTAGGAAGCTCATACACCAAGGCAGGGACATGTAATCACATTCAATACCACCCTTGAAACCTTTTATGGCTCCCAAAACCCAGTAATGAGTTAATAAGGTTAGTTCAGTGCTTTGAAAAATAATTTCGAGCCATTAAAACATTAAGAAATATTAGCAGTTTGGGAAAGCAGTATAGGGTATTTTCAGACAAGGTTTTAAAAAAGTCAATATAGTAGCCAGTGAAATCAAAGTTCCAATCATTTTTATGTTTGATGATCAAATGGCAGCCAACTTGGCTTTCTGACCATACCTTGAAGGTACCTCTGTCTATAAGCCTTGCAACCATAATCACTTTCCTAGGGCAGCCTTTAACCCTATCCGAAGAAGCAAGTTCTATTAAAATTGTTTCTCAGAATATATGGTAGATTAACAAGATGACACTGTGGTTAACAAGGCATGTTGTAAATAATTATAAATAGGGTTCCAGCTTTAATTTATTTGATGTGTTATAATGAAGATGTCAAAATACCAACTATCAGTTTACCTATTTCTAAACTACTAGTTAGAAGACAGCCAGACCATGTTTCTTTCTCCTTAAGAAGAAATGCTTAAGCTAGACGGAAAAAGTCAAGTCTTCAGTACTCTTTTGAAATTCAGGAGGGAAGACATCAAAAGGGAAATATCCATAGATTAGACTAAGTTCTAAAGCAAGATGGAAGCATTGGGGAAACAACCATTTCTTAGCTCCTGCTGTCATCCTCAGTTAGACAGGATTTAGAGGGAGATAGATATATTAATATAGGAGAAAGTAGTCTCAAAACTAACTAGATCTGGAGCCCTATTAGGCCTTAAAAATGGCAACAAGCACCTTGAATTGTATCTGGAAGTAACCAATGTAGCTTCCAAAGCAGTATGTTCACCCAAATATCGCAGTGGTGGGATTCAATTTTTTTTACTACTGGTTCTGTGGGTGTGGCTTGGTGAGCATGGCAGGAGAAGGATACTGTAAAATCTTCAGTCAGAGATTATATTTGCTGGTTCTCTGAACTACTCAAAATTTCCACTACCGACTCTCCAGAACTGGTCAGAACCTGCTGAATACCACCTCTGATCACTGGCCGTCCCATCCCATTTTGTATCAGTTGTAATTAAAAGATCAACTCAACTAACAAAAAAATAAATACATATTGGACTGCCAGTTTTGAACTAGCTACCTTCTTTTTCCTTTGGGAATAATTATCTCCAGCAATTATTGCAAATAGCTTCACACTTAAATGGATGAGAAATCTGAAAAATATAGAAGTTTTGGGTAGACTGGGAGGTTGAAAAATATCCTAAAAGAAGGCAGTAGTAAACTAACTTCATATTGCCAAAAATATCCATGTCCATGAAATTACCAAAAAGTGTTTACTATAGATATTATGGCTGAACATAGTAACTATAATTTAAAACATAGACCAGCAGATTAATTAACAACTGGTAATCTTATTTGTATGCTTACTCCAAAGATATTAACAAAAATTGGGATATTAGTACTCACAAAGAATGGGATAAGACCAGCAGCTTTGTCTTCATCTATCACTTTTCTTAGAGTTGATCCACGGACAGAAAATGAATCATCTGTGGGAACTTGTTTAATTTTCACTCCAGCAATCAAGACATCCTTTTCAACTGATGAATGAGCCTGCATGAAGTAGAATATAGTTTATTCTAAAATTTAAATTGCATATCAATTATGTACTCAAAAATATTTTACAATTACTAGACAATATAATCAAATCTTGCTGGTGTAAATGCAAAGTAATAAACAGCAACAAATATGCCCAGTCCTATACTTTTGTTATTTGGTAATTATAATGTTACTTATGCAAATCTTTATCAATTGTAACATAAAATAAAATTTACTCTATTATACCATTCAATAAATAATTGAATAATAGAAAGCACAGTACAATTGATGAACTACAAGTTCTAGTAAATCATACTCTATGTTTCAAATATCAGAATTTGTAAGAATGTTTCTATATGAGAAAAAAAGTGTTACTCTTAATTATTGAGTATAATTTCTTCAAATAATGTAATGTGTTATCTTTTCAAGAATACTCATCTATTGCTATACAATACTGAATCTATGTTCTTTTCTAGGTATATTTCTTTTTAGAACAGAAATATACTACTTCAGTTAAACATAATTCATGTGAAGACATGTCACTTAATGAGAAGGAAACAAGATGTTAAGAAATTCAGGGTTAACTTAAAATATAGTTTTAAAATTCAATTCCTCATGGCATTATTGTAAAATAAGAATTGGAAAGTAGAATCTGACGGATAAACCTGAGTACTAAAATCTTCTCTGGATTATAGTAGCATGATCTTGATCCAAAAACTGCTTTCCAAATGCAAGAGTAAAGCACTATATATAAAAACATTAAAGTAAATGAAATATAATGTATACAATTAGTTCAAAAACAAGTATGTGAACTTAGATATTTATATTTCTTAATGACCCTACCAAAAAATAAATTATCATTGTTGTTGTCCTAAAAAAAACTTTGGAGTGAAAGAGGATGAAACATATGCTTGAATTATTTGACATTTGTTCCAGGAAGCTGCTTCCTTGTCAGACCTCATTTTTCTCCTTAGGTTGCCTTCTCACTCACCACCCCACCCCACCCTTTGTTTGATTCTTGCTTCACAGACTACTTTAAAAGGTCAAAGATATCTTACAGCAAATCCTTGTGCAGACAAAAAAAAACAAAAACCCCTGACATTCAAGTTGCGTAGCAAATATGTATTTTCCTAATAGATGCACTTTTGCAGGTGATTTTCCCCATTCGTTTTTTTGAAGAAAACTGTAAGTGCATAACTATGATGCAGTTCTCTTTTATGTTCAGAAATTACAATTTTAATTAAACTGAATTCACAATGCAAACACAATGCAAACTATTTTTTTTATATACTTGGAAAGTTCAAGGATGCTAAAAAATAAGAAAAAAGCTGGCATAAATACACCTTTTTTTGTAACTTTGAGCATTAGAGCTTATTTTTTTTGAAGCTATCATAGTTGAGATTTTCATGCAAAAATATATACATTAGAAAGAGTAATTATTTTATTTATTATAATTACTTTCAGAAATATTTACTTACCTATTATTCATTCATCCGCACACATCCTCCCTGACCCTTGCAGCATGTCACTCACACTACAGGATTAAATGCCCACGATTTTGGGGGCATTTTTAAAATTAACTCATTTGAGGAAAGTTGATGCAAAAATTGTCCTATTGTGCACCATTTCACCTAGCTGAAGGTTGCAAACAGAGCAACGTGAAAGTTTCAGCAATATATAAATAAAGATATTACACTCAATTTTTTGCTATAATTTTTGTAATATTTCTGAGATGTCTTCATCTTTAATGTTCAGTACTTTGCAAGTGACCTTCATTTGAATTTAGGGACTGTAATAAAATAAAATTCATTTAACTTGAACCCTGGGCCCTATCTAACAAAATGAAATTCAATGTAAAGAAAAGTAAAGTTTTGTACTTAGGCAATAAAAACACATGAACATGTACAGATTAGATTCTGCTCTGCAGCAAAATCTGTGAAAGGGATCTTGGAGTCCAAGTGGATAATCACTGAAATATGAGTCTTTGGCAGCAGCCCAAAATGCCAATCAAACCCTAGGCTGCATTAACAGAAGGATAGAATCAAGATCATGTAAATGTAATTACTGCTTTATAAGCAGTGGTGGGATTCAAAAAATTTTTACTACCGCTTCTGTGGGCATGGTTTGGTGGTCATGTGACTGGGTGGGCATGGCTTGATGGTCATGTGACTGTGTGGGTGTGCTTGGTGGTCATGTGACTCGGTGGGCATGGCCAACTCAATGTCACTTACATCAAGGGGTGTCTCACCTGGCCCCTCCTCTCCCAGCCATTCCTTGTCACCCAGCCTCAACTTATCTATAGTTCTGTAAAAATGTTGTACACCTTTTTTGACTTGATTATCTTTCATGGACCACTGAAAGGAGGAAATGGATCACATGCTTTACTCAAGAGTGTGATAGGCAACAGGCTTTTAAGGGTCTGCCACAAAGAAAGGGGGACAATGTATTTTCCAAAGAAGCAGAATGCAAACAAGAAGCAATGGAGGGAAACTGAACAAAGAGAGAAGCAACCTAAAACTAAGGAGAAACTTCCTGTGAGTGAGAACAATTAACCAATGGAACTGCCTGTCTCCAGAAGTTCTGGGTGGTCAATCACTGGAAGTTTTTAACAAAAGACTGGACAGCCATTTCTCTGAAACGGTATAGGGTTCACCCCAAGGTCCCTTCTAGGTGTTATTCTGTAATTCTGACACCTTTCCCAGGATCTCTACTCAGAGTTTGGCATCCTCAGTTTTCTTGCCTGAGCTGGGGGTTGGACTAGAAGACCTCCAAAGTCCCTTTAAATTTTTGTTAAACACATGTGTATTTTATGCTCTGGACTATTGACATTGAATGCATGTAAACCCTGAAAAATATGTGGTAGCCCTGGGCAAAAGAAAGGCAGAAAAATCACTCTAGGTGTAGGGACAGTGTAAAATATTAACACATGATAAATAATGGAACAATTAAAAATAATAGCACAGAGTTTTCTCTCTCTCTCTCTCCCTTCCTCTCTTCTCTCTCTCTCTCTCTCTCTCTCTCTCTCATACACACACAGAGACACATGGAGCACTTTTGTAGCTTAATAGACATGCATTTTGAAGCAGCTCCTTTAAATTTCTCCAAGGCTGGAGTGGATTCCCCCACCCCCTTTGTCAGACCGCACTCCTTCTCACTCCAGGCACTTTAACTCACAAGGGGAAAGCGATACTTGCAGTGTCCATGCCTTTCTTCCTTCCCCTCCCCCAGGGAGAAAGAGGACATGGGGAAAGCTAAGAGAGCAATTGGGGCAAGTGATTGACCGGGCGACTGGGTTGGGTGCCTAGCCAGCCAGGGATTGCCACCGCTTTGGTGACCCACACCAAATAACCACTTCCGGTTCACCCGAATAGGTGCGAACCGGTTGAATACCACCTCTGTTTATAAGGCCTTGGTAAGACCACAAATAGAATACTGCCTCCAGTTTTGCTCATCACAATATAAAAAAGATGTTGCAACTCTGGAAAGAGGGAAGAAAAGAGTAAGCAAAATGATGAAAATGGTTCCACTCCCATAAGCAAAGTAGAAAAAAGCAATCCAAAATCTTGTCTGGCACATTGTTCTTTAGAACAGGGCAGCCCTAGAAAAGGCCTTTCTCATGCTTTCTCCTCGAACTTCCAAGGGGCAGGAGGGTAAAGCATTCCTTCTTCATTTAAAACATGGTCGGCCATGTATTCTCGATAAAGAGCAACTCTATAGATTTGAAATCCCATTATTGTGCCAGCAATACCACAGTATTAGCTAGACTCAAATGCTTTTCATCTGAAGTTGAATCTTCAACCTATCCTGAATATGGGCATATGATAGAGGGCCTCCTGCTCTAGTTGGACTAGAAGACCATCAAGGTCCCTTCCAACAGATATTTTATTATTAGTGACTATTGGATTTTAATAAGCGTGTGCAAAATGTTTTCTCCCTCTGAAATTTCAGATTTTATTTTACATAATCTGTTTGCATTTTAGTATAATAACAGAGTTGGAAGGGGCCTTCTAGCCCAACTCCCTGCTCCAACAGGAGATCCTACACCATTTCAGACAAATGGCTGTCCAGTCTCTTTTTAAAACCCTCCAGTGATGAAGCACCCACAGCTTCTGAAGGCAAGCCAATCCAGCATTCAAAGCACAGGTATAATTGATGGCAGTTGTAGTTTTCCCCATCAATAGTCATGCTGAATTAGATTATCTTCAAAGGCACATCCAAGTACAGCACATCATGATAATCCAATCTAGAATTAAGCAGAATAATCATGGTCAGCGCTGTCTATTCATTGTGGCTGCATTAGCCAAAGATGGGGAAAGATTGCCATAGTCACTGAATCCATATGTTGAATAAGCAAATGAAGCCCCAGATCATAAGTGAATCTGTTCCTCAAAGAGAAGGTGACCTTGTCTAGAGCACATATTAGAGCAAGCAATGAACCAAATAATTTCTGAATGAGTGGGTACGTTTGTCCTGCTGAGATTCAGTCTGAACTTGTTCCATCCCATCAACTCTTTAACAGCTCTGAGACCCTGAGTGAAGATATTCAATGCATCTTTATTGTATGCACAGATGGTTAACATAAACATATGCTACTTTTCCATGAACTCAAACATAATCTTTTATGAAGATATTAAATAATATGGGGCAGAAAAGTGAACTTTAAAGTACCCCATGTAATTCTGGACATAAGTTTGATTGCTATCCATAACTAGTTATTGAAAGTTCCCTATCAGGAAGTAATGGAAAGTAAAATGGTGCTTTCTCTGTCCACCATTGCAAGCTACTCAGCATATCATGGTTGATAATGCCCAAGACAGCTGCATTTCCTTAATTCAGGTCTCAGTGGTCATCCCCAGAGGAATTGATGCCATTTCAGTCCATAAATCTTTTAAAGAATTGAAGACACAATCCAGCTAAAGTGAACTTTAGTTCACATCATTTACACTGATTTCACTTACTGAAACTATTCTTATTGGAGTTCACAAGTCCTAGCACCTATATAGATGAATCAGTCCCAATAAAATGTCAGAAGAGAAATAAGATTGCTTAACTGAGACCTGATAGCTGAGGTATTCTGATAATTGCAGTGTCTCGGGTGGAAGAAAGCTATATTTGGTTAACAGAATTAGATCTAGTGTGGATTTATGGTTGTACTCACCAGGTGTTAGAACTGTCGCGAAGAAAAAAATTGCATGAATACTACTTCTGCAATGTCAATTTATTATGTCAAATCCAAAATTACAGTTAAATGTAAAATATATATCTACACTCTCAAGTTCAAGTTCAGGAGGAGGAAGAGCAGGAGCAGGAGGATTATTTAAGCAAGTTAGTCGTCTTATAAAAATGTCGTAGATGGTATGACACAGATAGTCTGTGACATTAAAGAAAAGTAGTATTTGTGGGACGGAAAAGACAGAAACAGCTCCAGAATCCAAATCAGACCAAAAAAAGTGTTTTCAAAGCAGAAAGATGTTTGTTTCTTGCTGCTTTTGGCCTCCAAAGCTCACCAAGGATCAACTGTAAATGCCACAGTTCTCCAGTATTGATTCAGGACATGATTCAGTTTGTGCTGCTGCTGCTTCTTTCTTTTATCAAAATGTATATTTATCAAAATGTATTTTTATCAAAATGTATTTTTATCAAAATTTATTGCTTGTCAAAATTTATTGCTTGTCAAAATTTATTGCTAGTCTGTCAGCTACCTGCATTATTGAGAAGGATCAAAAATCAACCTGAAAATAAAAGACATAACATCTTTATGAAATTTTAATCTATGCTGCATGAGTACTACATATAATTTTATTTCCATACCTACAGTAATGCAGGGAATAATGTACTCACTTGATCAGAAGTATAAGCTACCAGTCGACTAATGATTTCTCCTTGAGTCAAATTTTCATTGTCTAACTGAATACGATGAATCGCTTTGGTTCGAGCTGCCAGCATGGCAACCAAGGTAGCTTCACTGGCAGTTCCCTGTGATGGAAAATTGGACATGTTGGACAAGAGAATCCAGTAACAATTATCCTAAATTAATAAGGAGCATCCACTGCATTGATATTGCTTATACAATATAATTGATGGTACTGAGAATGACACAATGCCAGACAATCTTGCTGGTCTAATCAGGGTAAGAATTCCCTTTTTCTTACACAAATGTATACAATACAGTGTGTCATCCATGCTTGCTTTAGATTTCAACAGGCTGTAAATGCATTTATGTGAAAGTGCTCCTAGACAGTCCAGAAAAAAACAACAGCAAAGAGGCAGAAGCAATAGTTTAGAGTAATCTTGTTTAAATTAATGGCAGAATCCATCTGATTTCACCTTTCTAAATCATTCTAACTAAAATGAACAGGGTTTGCATTCTAAATATGGATGGATGTACCCCTAATAAAATGACAGAACAAAAATAATCAGTGGAAGGCTCTGATGAGAAACTGCTTTTTAAAATGACATAAATGCTAACAGCACAGTTGATTTCATTTTTCTGTACAAATAGAGGTTACTATGGTGAACAGACTCAAAAGCCGACATATATATATTGCCGAATAAGACAGTTTCTTTCATCTTTAATTGTTTCGAGCGGCGCATTTGAAGTAGCACACAATGATTTCATATTGATTTGTCCTTTCAGCTGTAATTAAGCACCAATTTTCATAAGCAGATACTGCAAATAATCATTTGGTTTTAAATATAGGAAAGATTGGCAGTTTTAATATAAAACCTATGTTTCACATGTCCTTTCCTGTTTCTATCACTGTTATTATCACTGTGCAAAAAGAAAACCATCTGCACAAATTGCTTCCTCCCTGGTAATAGCAGGAGAGGCCTTAAACAATTTTCCTTCTGTCCTAAAGATAATCAATGAAAACAGCATCCACAATCACTGGCAATCATGTGTTGTCACTAAAAATGAGTTAATAAACAGATATAAATGTCCCATGTCATCAGCACAAAACACACTTTTGCAAGATTTTATAAATATAACGTATGAATACATGGCACTATAATGTAAAGCTAAAGGAAATATTTCTGAATATTTCGATAGAAGATACAAGGTCTGGTAAGGCTCATTTATAACTTTTTTAAAATACAACATTCTAAAACTTCAGCTGGCATGAAAAAAATATAAAGATGCACACACTTATTTATCAAATTCACAGTGTAGGAATCTATAAGTGGCTCCAGTGTGGGGTTGCTATTTTTCTATTGGGCACTAGGAAGGAAGCAATGACAAACCGTTTTTGAAAAATATTGCCAAGATTACAACTCCTCCAGGCAAACTCCAATAACCAGACAGGATTAAACAGAAGAAAAAAATCATAATGCAAACTTCCACAAATTCATTTTAAACAGTGGATACCAAACTACTTCCTTCATGATAATTTAGCAGACTGTTGAACTGAATTGCTAAATTTAGAAGGATTTAAGAATTTAAGTCATAATCTAACACAGAATTTTATCCCACAGATTTCAATAAACCGAAGTGCATTTAACACTGAATTAGTAGTATGGAACTTAAGACCCTCCATATGTTGACAAATTACACCTCTTGTCAATCAATCCAGAATAACAACTGATGAAGGAACTTAAAAACCATGGCTCAGCCATTGTTTCCCCATTCCTAATTTACACATACTCAGGTATACCTGCAATCCAGAGAACTATATGAAATAAAGTTGATATCTGAAATAATGTTGATGTAGACTTATCCTTAAAATATTCCTATTTGTGGTCCCAGATATGTCTTTTATTTTCCTTTTCTACATTCTTTATTCCATTTTCTATCTGACTTGGATTTCATTTCCTCCCAAATAGCCACTGGACTTCTGACATTCCCTTTAATATATTTTTTCTGGATAATTTTTTCTCCATCACTGCAAAATTTGGATTTACCCCAAATATCTTTAGATCTTTTTTTTTCACTTTGTGTAATCATTTTGTTTTCTGAAATATTCGGGGAATTGAATTAGAAATAGAAAAAAAAATGACACTATTATCTTCAAAAAGAAATAATATGACAGTACCGTAGTATTTTATCCACTTTAGATACAATATAGATCAAATTCAGTAGCAAATATTCTAAATTACCTGGATTACCCCTCCTCCTTCTCCATCCTTCTCAGCCAGAAATTGTGGAGGCAAATTGATCATCTTTCCTAGCCAATCCAGCATGACTGTTTCCAATTCGGTGCAAGCTGGGCTTGATGCCTAGAATGGGAAAACATGGTAAAAAGGAAAGAAAAGTCTCTAGTGGTTTCTTTAGATATTTACACATTTCAGAAGAGTGCACAGAATAGAAAAGCAATATAGCATGGGAGCTGCAAGTGTAATTCAGAATGTTGCATAATTTGTGAGTGAAAAAAGAGATAATTAATGATCCATTTGAGTAACTACTATGTATGACAGGTATATTAACTCATTCTCCTCATAAAATTTTAAACTGTAGATAAAAGCGGGCCAAAATTTGAATCATCCCTTAGTACCTATGTATATGTTCACACAAACACACACAGAGAGAGAAAGGGCGAGTGAGTGGAGAGAGGGAAATATGTCCTTCTGAGCAGGGGTAGGATTCAAATTTTTAACAACCGGTTCTGTGGCTGTGGCTTAGGTGGTGAGCGTGGCTTGGTGGTCATGTGACTGGGTGGACATAGCTTGGTGGTCATATTATTGGTTGGGTGTGGCCAACTCAATATCACTCACATCAAGGCACAAATCTCCTTGCCTGGTCTCTCATGACTGTGGGGATGCTGCAACAGGCCTAAGTATGAAAAATGGTCATAATTCACTTTTTTCAGTGCCATTGTAACTTTGAATGTTCACTTCACACAAGCAAAGTACCAGCCTGAGTCAGGAAGTCCTGAGTCAGGAAGTCTAGTCCTGCCAAGAATGTAATAAGGGTTAGCGGAGAGGCAGTTTCTATAAGCAACACCAGAATGTTTCCTTCCTGCCTTCCTTATAGGATTAGGCCAGTAATTTCTTCTAACAACCAGTTCTCTGAACTGCTTAGAATGTTAACAACCGGTTCTAGCGAATAGGTGTGAACTGGTAGAATCCCACCCCTGCTTCTGAGTATGCCACAACTTCTCTACTGGTAATCTTTATATCTTTATGTTAAACCCTATCTTTATGTTAAACCCTATCTTTATACAAGTAATCATCAATTTGCAACAGTTCATTTAGTGATTGTTCGGAGTTACAATGGCACTGAAAAAAGTGACTTATGACCATTTTTCACACTTATGATGATTGCTGCATCCCCATGGTCACATGATTTACATTTGTATGTTTGATAACTGACTCACATTTATAAAGGTTGCAGTGTCCCAAGATCATGTAATCATTTTTTGCAACCTTCTGACAAGCAAAGTCATTGGAGAAACTAGCTTCATCTATCAACTGTACTACTAATTTTAGAATTACAGTGACAAATGGGAAAGAAAAGTCATAAAATGGAGCAAAACTCAGCTAACAAATATTTCACTTAGCAGTATAAATGTTGAACTTAGTTGTGTTCATAAGTTGAAGTGCTGTATTGAACTTGTAGAGCTTTCTCATAATCTAATAATTTCAGTGAAAACTAAACCGTTGAAAGCCATGTAGCTACTATGTAGAAGTTGTGGCTTCTGAGTGAAGAAAATATCTTCAAAAATCCATAATATCTAATACTTTTGAAATATAAAGGCACATGTAGTAATTGTACCTGCTAGGAATTAGTTCTTTCATGCCTACATGTAACTTACCCATGAAAATCCAATGCATCCTATGCCCCCAGATAACATATCACCCAAAAGAGCTGGGAAAGAGTTGGCAGTAGGAAAATAGGCAAAGAAGTAAGGACTGTGCCAATGAGTCACCTGTGAAAAAGAATACAAACAAAGATTTATCAAAATGAAAGCCTTTTGATTATGATAGCATCAAAAGGTCATGTGTTAGACAAGGCCTTGCTTTAACAAGCATGTAAAACAAAAGTGCTGATATTGCCCAACTTAATAACTCTTGAATTACAATTTTACTTTCACTTTCATCTTCCCCTTGGATAATAAATAATAGTTTCATCACCTTGTCTTTGTGGATTATAATCACATGTCTCTGGGATTACAACTAAACCACAATTACAATTAATGGACCACAAAATGAAGAACTTCTGTGCCATCCTCAGCAGCAGCAACATCTAGTTCAGCAAGTCAAAGATAGTTGGATGTGATGTTGCAGCAAGTAAAGATGAACACAATGAAGACAGAGATGAAAGTTCTCCAAGTTATGCATGAAGACCTCAAGGAAAGGATAGGGAAAGTATAGGACAAAACAGAAGACTTTCAACAACAATGGCTAAAAATGAACAACTCATCCAGAAAATGGAAGAGAAAGCTGAACAGAGAAAAGAGTGGAAGAGGTCGATCACAATCTTATATTGGCAGATAAAAATCAAGAGAGAACAATAATATTATTAGAGATAGAGCGGGCCAATTATTACTTACATTTTCAGAACACTGAAGAAGAAAAGGGAGAAAATTTGGCAGGAATAATAGCAGAGCTGCTAGCAAATGCTTTAGTGATAGCCAAAGAAAAGGTATTTGCCAAAATGGATGAAATATTTAGAGTTGTGACAAGAAATAGACTTCCCAGATAGGTACATGTAAGGTTCACCAAAAAAGCAATAAAAACAGAGATATTACAAAGAGCAAGGGATGAACCTATAAAATATAAAGAGAAAAAAATAGTAGTTATAAAAAAGATTCCTAGAAGAGTAAGAGAGATAAGAAGGGAATATCAGTTTTTTGTTTTACTAAACAGCTTATTCAGAATGGAGTAAACTTCAGATGGCTGATACCGGAGGGAATATTGGTGACTTGATGGAGCAAAGACATAGATTAGACTCCATAGAAAAAGCAGAACAATTTTACAATCACTGTTTTGGACCACAAGAGGGAATGGTAATAAGTGGGGGAAAAGAGAATAGACAACAAGAGGAAGCTACAGGAGAGAGAGATATACCGGGAGGGGGGAGATAAAAGAGAATCAGAGGAAATAGCAAAGAGAGAATGGGCAAGAGCAAAAGAACAGAGAGAGATAAGAGTGACTGGAACAACAAAAACTATTTATAAGTAAAATTATGGAAGAAGAAATAAAATTGTTGTCAATTAATATAACTAGACTGAATTCGGATATAAAAAGGAAAAGGTTTTATATTAAACTTAGAAAACTTAAAGTTGGACATAATTTGTTTACAAGAGATTCATATTACAGTAAAAAAAACCAACACAATAAATTATTGGAATACCCCCAAATTGGAAACTATATATCTTCTTATCACAACATAAGAAGAAAGTAGTAGTTCTTTATATCAGGGGTCCCCAACCACCGGTCCCCAGACCGGTACCGGTCCGTGGAACAATTTCTACAGGGCCGCTGGTTTGCTGGGTGCCGCCATCTTGTTTTGATGAAAAAGTGCTTCCGGTGAGCTTTTCCAGGTAGAAAGTGGCGTTTGGGTGCTGAAAGAATCCTCGCACCTTAGTTTCATCAAGGGGGGTGGTGGCTTCGAACAAAACTAAGGTGCGAGGATTCTTTCAGCAGGCGTGGCAAGGAGAGCTGAGCGACCGTCCCGAAGCCGTCCCGAAGCCCATCGACACAGGTACAAAGGAGGAATTGAAGGTGGTGGGGAGAAGTGGGGGACAGCTGGCTGGCCGGTCACTTGGCTCACCTTGCCATGCATGCTGATGCCAGTACTGGGCAACGGATGATTTTGTGATGCTGGTACCGGGCCGTGGCACAAAAAAGGTTGGGGACCACTGCTTTATATAAAAGAAACAATAAATGCTAAGCAAATATTTATGGATGAAGAAGGGAGGATTTTGATGGTGGAGATAACAATGAATTGGAAACAGATACTCCTGGTAGCAATTTATGCACCAAATAATAAATAAGGACTTTTATACGTAGTAAACTTTGTAAGAAAATTGTAGAATTGGAGCACAAAAATATTTGTCTAGTGGGAGATTTCAATGCAATTGTAGATGAGGAACTAGACTATAAAACCAGGAAAGTGAGGAACTTCCGGGTTGCCAGGCTTCGGCGACAGCAGGGATTCGCATCTCTCCACGATCCCTGCTGTGCTCGCGGTCTTGGTGCCTCCAATCCTGACGGATCTGGAGGATAAGGCTGCCCTGTAGAGGCAGCCGAAGATAGGGAGGATCTGGGAAGGGGCTTGGGGGTGTCTCAGACCCCCTCCTCACCCAGCTTAGCCTCCTTTTCTCAAGGCGGTGGAGCAGCGGTCAGCGATGGCCGCCACAAAGAAGCCGGCAGCTGGAAAAGATTGTGCTGGAGGAAGAAGGAGAAAGAAGATTCAGAAGTGAAAGTGCTGGCTGAGCTGGGAAAATAACAACCTCTAAAACCCTGGAATGGAATTGTTTATTGCCTGAAAGATACATTGTATCCCTAAGAAGAGAAAAGCAGCGGAGAAAGCTGTCAAAGGAAAGCTTTTTTTCTATTTACTCTCCCACCCCATAGAAATAGTAAATGCAGAACTGGAAAATATATTTGGGCACTGAAGGTATTTTAACTTGAAAATTCCGAGAGAAAGGACTTTGGACTTTGGACTTAACAGCTTCAGAAATTGGAAAACCCGTATTTGAGGTATGGATTTCTGAGCATTTAAAGGGAAACTGCTGTTGTAAGTGGGGGGAGAGGAAAAAAAAAATTTTTGGAGCAGAGCTTGAAAAAGGAGGAGACTCCCTAGAACTTTAAAGAAAGATACATTTTAATGGGAACTTTTTGATTAATCAGTAACCCCAGAAAGAGAAATTGAAGAAGGAAAAAAAAAGTATTGAAAGAAATAGTTTATTTGGATCATTTAGTGACTTTGGAACTCTTGGAATTACTCTTGATTAAAAATACTTGGGTGGTTGTTTTTGAAGAAGTTTTTCTCTTCATGATGGCATTGCTTTTGGATGAACTAAAAACTCAATATCAAAAATATAAGAAAGAAGAGCAAGATGGAAAAGATACTTTGGGCACCCTTTTTCAATTTTTAGAAATGGCGGTATGCACTTATGAAAAATTGACTACGCAGCAGGATGACTGGAATAAACAACAAGAAAAAGCCATCTTGGATGAGCAATGGGTTTTCTTTGGGGGGGAGGAGGAAGAGGAAAAGAAAAAGGGGATTTTAAGGTCTGAGAAAACAATCCAAAAAGAGAAAAATGAGATGAAAGGTGGATACAAGGTTAGAAAACAACAGAAAGGGGGGTAAAGCAAGAAGAAGAAAAGGGAGGAGGAGAGACAATGGGGTAAAAAGGCAAGGAGAAAATAAACAAGAGAGAAAGGAGAGGATGAAAAACCTTAATGGTGGGAAGCAAGACTTAAAGAAACAAAATCTATTTAGAGACAATGGGTAAATTTAATTGAAAAAGGGATCCTGGAAGGTACATAAAAGTGTGTTTCTATATGTGTATTTAGAGTAAAATGTCTATTAGTATATATGATCAGCTTTTTTATGGTATCTATGGTGGGTTATATGCTTTCATTTTGTAATCGTAGTCTACTTGCTTTTCTTATAAAGTCTATTGTGTAATTTTAGAATGTACTAACCAGAATCTCAATATAATTTAAGTGTTATATTAAGCATTATTAAGTTAGGGAAAAGAGTCAAAGGCGTTATTCCAATTAGTGTACAGGAGAAGTATACTTAAAGAGAAAAGATGAATGGATAACTGGAAAAGAACAGACAAAGAATGATAAGTATTATGAATTGTATTGAGATAAGATAAACAAAATAAAACTAAGAAAGATAAAAGAGGGAAGAAGCTATATAGAAAATTGAAAATGGTAATAAGATATGGAATGATATATAAAGTAAATATGATTTTTGAATTTGTGTCTGTGCGAAGAGTTTTAACCCGGGATTAAGCAGCTTTCAGAAATGATGTTTTTTATGTTCCATGTCATGTATGTTTGTGTATTGTTTCTTAAAAGGCAAAAAAATTGATTAGTAAGAAATATAATCTGGACAATAGAATGAAAAGGAGAAATTGGGATAAGATATGAAGTTGAGCAGATAATGTAAATATACATATTACATTTGGCATGTTCTACTGGTTCTTCCAGAAAGATCTTTTATGTTATTGTGCCTTGATTGTCTGTATGTTCTGTAAAGTTAATAAAAAATTTTTTTTTAAAAAAAAACAGGAAAGTGAGCAGAAAAGATTTTAAAATCAATTTGTACATCCAGACCAAAATGGATTCCTACCTAATAGACAAATTAAAAATAATATGAGAATAATTTTAAATACATTGGAGTACTACAAAGCACATCCAGGGAAGCAAATGGCATTGATCTTCCTAGACGCATAGAAAGTATCTGATAATTTGAACTGGCAAATTATGTTAGCACAGTTGAAAGGTGCAGATTTGGGGGAGAGATTTATTAATATGATTAAGGTAATATATTATAAGCGAACAGTAAAAGTGATGGTAAATGAAGATATGACAGAGAAGGTTGTTATTAAAATAAGTACAAGACAAGGATGTTCCTTGTCCCCCATATTATTCATATTGACATTGGAAGTATTAAATATTAGACAAAATATAGAGATAAAATGTATGGAAATAAAAAAGAAAAGTATCAATTACAGCCATTTGCGGATGATTTAGTTTTTATTTTGGAAGAGCCACAAAAAACAGGGCCTAAATTAATTTAAAAAAAGAGGAATATGGTGAAATGGCAGGATTGAAAATAAAGAGAAAACTAAGATAGTTAAAAATCTCATAGAAATGCAGAAAAAAAAGTTAATGAAGAAAATAGGTATTCAGATTACAAAGAAAGTAAAATACTTAGGGATTAATTTAACTGCAAGATGTGTAACTATTAAGGAAGATAATTACTATAAATTGATGCAACAAATTAAAACAGATCTAGAGAAATGGAAAAACCTGCAATTATCACTGATAGGTAGGATAGCTACTATAAAAATGAATATATTGCCAAGATTATTATATCTATTTCAAACAATTCCAATAAAACTGGAAAAAAATACTTTGGGGAACTCAATAGAGTAATGTTAAGATTTATTTGGCAAGGGAAAAAAGCAAGAATAAGTCTAAAAATATTACAAGATTTGAGAAATAGAGAAGGCTTTCAGTTACCAAATTGGGAATTATATTACCAGACTGCGGTACTCACTTGGGTGAAAGAATGGGTTGTATTGAGGAACAAAAGGTTATTGACTTTGGAGGGACATAATTTGCAATTGGGCTGGCACACCTTCGTGTGGTATAGAAAAAATAAAATACATAGTTACTTTCAAAGGCATTATATTAGGAATGCATTATTGCTAGTATGGGAGGAAGTCAGAGAACAACCTATTTGAGGATACCAGTTTGGCTTTCGACAATGGAAGCACTTGTTCATCCAAATATGTCTAATATAGAAAATATTGTTAGATATAAATATATTTTGAATGAGAAAGGGGAACTCAAAACTAAACAAGTACTGAGTGATCAAGGGATTGATATGACACAGTATTCACAAGTGCAGATACCAGAAAAATGCAAAACTATATGGTTTTTATAAGGAACCAACAGAATTAGACAAGATATTAACAAGGGCAGAAGAAAAATTGATTTAAAAATATAGTTACTTACTATACATTAAATTGGAGGATAAACAAGTAAAGGAAACAATGATAGCATGGGAAAAATATTGATTATACAATTGAATTAGATAAATGGCAAAAATTGGGGACAGGAACTATAAATTAACAATGTCAACTGCATATAACGAAAACTTGTATAAGATGTTTTACAGATGCCATTTTACACCAGTGTGGTTGGCAAGGATGTTTAAAGACAAATCGGCTAAATGCTGGAAGTGCCACCAAATACCCAGTCATATTATCATATGTGGTGGACTTGCCCAAAAGCAAAAAATTACTGGACAAAAATACATACGTGGTTGGAAAAAATGATAAAACAGCATATTGATTTAAAACCATAAATATTTCTATTGGGGATTCTATTGGATAAATACAGTAAGGAAAATACATATTTAATTATTCATATATTAACTGCTGCTAGAATCATATTTGCACAAAATTGGAAGAGTAAAGAGATACTTATAGGTGAGAATGTGATTATGAAAATATTAGAATGTGCAGAAATGAATAGGTTAATGTTAGCAATTAAGGAGAAAAGGGGAACTGAATACTATATGGTTTGGGATTTATTTTATCAATGGTTAAATAATAAAAATGGAAATTAGAAACAGGGAAACAAAATAAAGAAGATGTGTTAAAGGGATAAGTAAATATTATGACTAGTATTTTGAATATTATTATTTTAATATTGTAGAATTAATATGTGCAATATTACTATTTTAAATATCATAGAATTAATATTAATATAATGAATGATGTTGCAATTTTGATTATTGTTTAACATATTTGTACCCAGACAACATATTGTTCAATTGAAGATGGAATTTTATATTTAAAAAAAACTGCTTAATTAATTTTACCCCAGGCATAATTATCCTTTCAACATCTTTAAGGATGTCTTCAAATCTCTCAGGTGTTTCAGGAGGAAACTCTGGAATAAGGGCTCTTAAATAACCTGGCTCTACATCAGGATAGACCTGTCGCTCCTCTATCTTCTCGATGTAATCTGCAATGTAATCCACCATCTCTTTTCCTCTTTTCCGAAATTCTGTGGCATCCATTTCAGTATTTCAAGCAACCTAAAAGAAGCACATGATTTGTTATAGACATTGAACTCCAAAAATCTCTAGGCATGAGAAGCAAGGAAAACTGCACAATACAGTTTATAGAAATAGAAAGTATAGAAATAGAAATAGCACTTAGAGTTATATACTGCTTCATGGTGCTTTACAGCCCTCTCTAAGCATAGAGTCAGATAGAGTCAGCATATTGCCCCCCAATAATCTGGGCCCTCATTTTACCAACCTTAGAAGATGGAAGGCTGAGTCAACCTTGAGCAGGTGAGATCCCAACTGCTGGCAGCCAGTGATCAGCAGAAGTAGCCTGCAGTACTACATTCTAATCACTGTGCCTTTGCAACTCTTATAATATCAAATAAACTTTTTGCTCAGGAAATCTGAAAATGTTAACAAGCAGATCTTTTTTCTAAGCCAGCAACATATAGCACTTCCCAGGTTAGGGCTGCGTTGAGGTTTATTCTACCAGAGTTGCTGACTCATCCTGATCATGTACAATATGCACACATGTATCAGTGGTAGGATTCAAAAAATTTACCACCAGTTCTGTGGGTGGGGCTTGGTGGGCATGGCCTGGGCATGGCTTGGTGGGTATGGCAGAGGAAAGATATGTAAAATCTCCATTCCCTCCCGATTCTTGGGGGAAGATTACTGCAAAATCCCATTCCCTCCCCATCCCACCAACCTGCTTTCCAGCTCCGTTCTCCTGTGCAGGGCAACAAAAGAAGAGCCAGCTAATCAGCTGGGACTTGGGAGGCAAAGAATAGATGGAGGCTGGGCCAATTAGAGGTGATATTTGCTAGTTCTCCAAACTACTCAACATTTCTGCTACCAGTTCTCCAGAAGTGGTCAGAACCTGCTGAATACCGCCTCTGACCTCTATATATCTGCTTGCTCTTACAAAGAGCAAGAAGTTCATAATATCTTAACCTTAATAGGCTTTGCTTATCTACTCTAAGACAAGGCCAGGCAAAGAACAAAGAGTTTATCCCAGGTGGCTCTAGCCAAAGATGGAAGGGACATACTTACCTACCTAAGTGATTCATATTGAGGGCTAGACAAGTCAATTGACTGAGCCTGCTAAACAGTCAAATATATTTCATTTTCCAAATATTATATGAAAATATAGAATTTTATTAATCTATGGAAAGAGCCATAGCAATACAAATCTCTTTCTCGCCAATATAGAAATCCCACCACTACATCATAGGAAAACAATGGGAAAGAAAGAAAAGGAAATTAAGGAAATTTAATGCAATATAAATATTAGACACAACCAGCCAGGAACTGGAGTTCAGTTCAAAGCACCAAAAGTTTTATTACATGCTACCTATACACAAAATCTGGTTTGCTTAATGGTCAAGGGAAATTGGTGCTAGATAAGAGTCGATGGAATTCATAGGGGATCTGGGCTTAGGTCTCTTGTGGGAGTAAATGACTGCAAACTGAAGATGCATTTGACCCCATGGTGGAATTCAAAAATTTTTACTACTGGTTCTGTGGGCATGGCTTGGTGAGCATGGCTTGGTGGGCATTTCAGGAGAAGGATACTGTAAAATTTCCATTCCCACTCAATTCCTGGGGAAAGGTTAATGCAAAATCCCCATTATTTTCCCACCCCAACTCTGTTCTCCTGTGAAGGCAACAAAAAAAGACCCAGCCAATCAGCTGGGACTCGGGAGGCAGAGAATAGATGCGGGCAGGGCCAGTCAGTGGTGGTATTTGCCAGTTCTCCAAACTACTCAAAATTTCCAATACTGGTTCTCCAGAACTAGTCAGAACCTGCTGAATACCACCTCTGATTTGACCCTATCTTTGAACTCAGCCTGGTCATCTCCTACAATAGCCATATAAGCTTTATTTATCTATACTTTTTAACTATGATGGATGAAAAGTTCCTTAAAATAAAATGCAATAATTGAAAAAATTAAAAGTAATTACAGTATAGCAAAAATGCAGATTACATTTTGACTCTTAATGTCACTCAGGTGACAATGCCCTCCTGGGGGCATTTAGCAAATTTGCATGGTGGAAACTTAAATGCACACAATAAAGTGTACATTATTAGGCTTCCATATAAGTTAAGATCATGATAATGCAAATTGCATTTATTTTTCTCTCTTCAAGCACTGCATGTTCACTGCACTAAATACGTAATGACTACAGAGAACAGCAGTGTTAATAAGAGCTGGAGGTATTATTTAGAATACTATCATAATCGTCATTTAGTGTATAATTGTTCCTGATACAGATAGTTCTCTTAAAATAAGGATAAAAATCATCAGCACCACAGCATTCTACAAATTCTCAGATATTTCGGGGAGACATTGTGGCAGTTCAAGTAGTGTAATATTGATGTTGCGTAAATGAAAAAGATAGATATTTGCCTTTAAAGAATTCTGGTGTTGCTATATATCTATTTCTTGCCGTTCTTATTTTCCTACAAGATAAGCACCTCTAGAAACAATGTATTTACTGTAAAGTGTGACACAATATAGGCCTGGGGTATAGTTGGGTTCCTTCAGTTCCTTAAGACACACAAAGGCTTATGAACCTTAGTTTTTTCCAGTGAATTAATTCCTCACAAACATAGTGAACCAGGCTTTAAAAAAAAAAACCAAAATAACTGCAATTAACAAATGATCTGTATTCAGAGCTATATGAATATCTATATTTATAGAAAGTAAAGGTTCCCCTCACACATACATGCTAGTTGTTTCCGTTTCTAACGGGTGGTGCTCATCTCCATTACAAAGCCAAAGAGCCAGCACTGTCTGAAGACGTCTCTGTGGTCATGCACTGGTATGATTAAATGCCGAAGGTGCACAGATACCTCCCTATTTTTCTACTTGCATTTTTACATGCTTTCAAACTGTTAGGTTGGCTGGGACAAGTAATGGGAGCTCACTCCATTATGTGATGCTATTCGTGTCTGTGTGTGGCAAAAAGAATGGCACAGAATGGGAAACTGTCTGCAGAAAAAAAGTGTGAATTTTTTGGTTGGAACCTGATTTGATCATGGTCAGAAGCATTCGTGATAAGAGCTTCTAATGTATATGTATATAAATACACTCATAAGGCACGTGTAATTATGTATTTACTTAGTGTATGACACGTGCTAACCAGGAGTCACCAAGGTGGTTCTGTGAAAGGAATTTTTTCAGGCAGTGTTATTTTTACCTGCAGGACTCTTGAATGTTGGAAGGCAATCAGGGGAGGCTCCTTTCTTGTCCCTTTGTGGCTTATTCACTCACGGGAATTGAGCCACTAAGCTGCCAACTTTTATTTTATTTTATTTATTTATTTGATTTGTCAATCGCTTACAAGATAATAGGTACAAGTATAAACATAATTATGAACTTGGGTGGGATTCAAATTTCTTGACAACCAGTTCTGTGGGCATGCCCTAATTTGTGGGTGTGGCTTGGTGGTCATGTGACTGGGTGGGCATGGTTTGTATGTAAGTATTGAATTTTTTATTTAAAGAAAGAGCAACTTTTACCCCAAATGAGGCAAAGCAGGCAGGCAGATTGAGTTGCTCACAGAATCACAGATTCACTTAAAGATCTATCTTTCTGCCATCTGCTACCTGACTCTGCATTGAAAAATAGAAGCTTCAGTCCTAAG